>NC_038245.2:12721915-13021915 GCF_000004515.6 Glycine max
GGGAGAAATGCATGAGGACAATTCCTTTTGTGTATGATGGTGTTTTTGTCTGCCTTGGTGTACATGTTCATGGATCTTATTTTAGTTGTTTCTTCGGCTTATGAACTCTATATATTTCGGTAATCAACTCCTTCGTAGCTGGTTCTATAATTCTTTTTGAATTGAGGATGTAAATCACATATATATATATATATATATATATATATATATATATATATATATATATATATATATATATATATATATATATATATATATATATATATTCCTTTAAGTAATTGTGCATTTGTTTGGTGAATGTATATCGGGAAAAATTTACTCTCATTTTTCATAAGCAAATTAACGGAATTTTCATTTAAAAATTGAAATTTAAGCGATTTAGAGTAGTGATATCGTAGCGACGAGGCAGGTCGTTACACACATGATGTTGTCTGTACTATCGTTCATTTCCTCGCATATTAAAGCATGACACTTAGTCTTATCTCCCATTGTGAGGCAATGGTCTTTTCAAGAAATCAAGACTGATCCCATAACGGATCTTTCACTGAAGTCTATAAAAGGCAATCTCTACTCAAAAAGAGAAAAAAATCACTATAAGAAAACGAGAATATATCAGAAGCAAAAACTCTACTGAAATCACTGGATGACTGTTTTAAAGCTTTCATTTATTTATCCTTTGCTATGAAAAGTTATCTTGTATTTGAGCTTTATTGTTTATTCACTCATTGAATGTTATTAAATACTTGTATTCAGTCAAACTACTGTTTGTGAAAGCTAAGATGGCTTAGTGTTAAACAATACTTGGGTTTCTTAGATTTAGGGAGAGTCTAAGACAATGTCAAAAGTGGTATTAATAATACTTACGTAGCCAGAAGTGACAGGTCAGAATACTTGTTTTGTAATCAAGTTTTGATTAATGGAATCCTTTATTATTGAGTAAAGGAAAATTGGACGTAACTCAGGTTGAGTAAACTAGTATAAAGTGTTTGTACTTCTCTCCTTCACAATTTATTAAGCATTTCATTAGCACTCTTTGTCACTTCGTTAATAAGTATTTATTGGAAAAATTGTCTTAAAGAGTCTCTCTTATTAAGTCACTAGACGATCAAACCTGTCCTTATTGGAAAAATTGTCTTAAATTGTCTCTTGAGTGGACAACTTACCATACATATACATTTGTGTTTATATTTGTTCTAAAAGTTACAAAAGGTTATTATTTTTATATACACACTATTCGACCCCATTCTAATGTGATTGTTGTTATTTCAAAGAATACACTCTGGCACACACTCTTTTAAATACACAATCTCTTATTGATTAAAATGTATTTAAAATGATAGTTTTGTGCATCCAATATCATATTTTTTTTATCCGTAAGAATTGGACATGATATCAAGAGATTTAAAATACTCACATATCCTACTCAACCAACGGAGCTAGACCCCCTTAATGTTAGGCAAAACATTTTAGCTAGCTGATATATTTTTTCTATTACTTGAAAAATTTGTTAACTATTTGATAAAAAAAAATTTAAATAATTTCTAACATTTTTTTAAATACTACTTATAATAACATTTTTCTTAAAACGTTAACTTCTAACTTATAATTTTTATATTTTATTCCTTTTTTATCCCTGAAATATTTATTGCATTCCTTATTACACTTTTTTTAAAAAATAGGGTTTTATTATTTATTTTAGCCATTGTACAATTTATAATATTTAATTTATCATTTCAACATTATACTTGACAAAATTGACAATGATAAATTTTAGATTTATTTTATTTTTAATTATTTTTTGAATAATTTTATATTAGACAATTTATTTTAACTATGGTGATAAAAATAATTTATCTATAAATAAAAATTACAAGATTTTAAAATTAATTAAAAAAATAAAATTATAATACAAGATTTTAAAATTAATTAGAAAACTAAAATTATAATACCTCAAATATATATATTTTGCTTCATAAAATAAAATTCAAATTTATATAAAATATTATATAAATATGTCAATTTCTATCATATATTTTTTAATTTATTTCAACAAATAATTTTATCAAACATTTATGATTTAACAAGTTAACGATTTATACTTTTAACTATTACTTAACTTTTCAATCTCCAAATAATTTTTAATTTTTTAACTAGTTTTATTAAATATAATCTTATTAGTTGTCTTTTTTATTTAATAATTTTTAATTAATTTTAACAAATTAGTAAAAATGTATTTGAAGGAGTGTACATACTTTTATAAGACACATCTATCTATAAGAAGCCAATTGGGTTTGTTGGAGAACATGTCAGTGACTTCATCAACCAGGAATTGTTTTACTTAATAAAGGAGTCGGGTAGTGACTTCAATGCAATTATTCTTTGTATCCTATAGCACAATGAATCAATTAGAAAATCTTCTATATATAGATCCATTTTTTAGTAACTGATTTAGATTTAAAATGTCCATCCCAATATTTAAAAATTGTCATAATTGCCTCCCATATTATATCATTTTCTTTTAGGAAATTGATGTAAAATGTCTTTTTCTTTTTTTTATTATTGTTTCATGTTCTAAAATCATGGTTCACGAAAATTATTAAAATCTATTTAGTTGGTTATAAATATTCTTTAGAACATTTATATTTTCTTTTTAGAAATCAAATATTTTTGCATTTAGTCTGATAGAACTTTCTCAAAAACTGTAATTAAGAATCTATTACATTAAATAATTTAATAAAAAACGTTATATATCATAGTAAAAATAAATCTCAACTAGAAAAAGTTAAATTCTCACCTCTTCTGTTAGAACAATTTTGTGAAAACATAAGTAAAAACATTCTAAAAAAACTATTTTATTAAAAATGTTATTTAAAAAAATATACCAAGCATAAAAAAATGATCAACTTTAGATTCATGAGAAATTAAAAATATTCTCTTATATACCAAAGATCTCCTTAATATCCAGAAATGATGTCTTGATCAATTCAAAGATAAAATAATTAAAACTTGAGTTTAAGGTTCACTAACAATATTTTAATAGTAAAAACATGTTGACTAAAAAGCTTCCCATATTACTATTTCAAAATAATAATAAAATTATCTTAATTTTTATTTTAGATCTTACTTTTTGTTAGATGAGCCTAAATAATGCCAAAGAACTACCCTTTAATCCTAGAGCTCCCTCCAATGAAATTAACAATCTTCTTTCACCACTGCCAAAATACAAACTCCTGTCATGCCAAACTCAAGAACTTAGTCCCCATGATCAGGTAAAATTAAAAAAAAAAAAAAAACAATAGAAAGAACAATGAGCTAAAAATATTAGAGGAAGATCAAACCATTTAGTAGCCGTACCTCAGATCAGAAAACAGTACGATTGCTACTTTTTGAGTTTAAGGTATAAACGTATTGGGAATATAAATTTAAGTATTTTTAAAAAATAAAACAAAGAAGGATATTAGTTAAGTCATAGTTTATGCACGTTAATGGTTACAATATTGGAATTGGAATTGGAATTGGAATTGTTTTCTAACGTTAGCTAACGTTCGATTAGGTATTTTGGTTTATTTTTAATTTATTTTATTAGTTGAAAAACTAATTTGGTTTTTTGGTGAATAAATTTTTTAATAATTTTTAGTATTTTTTTTTTTGAAACATTGCATGAAGTAATAGTTTTTTAAAACGTTAACTTCTAATTTTTTATATTTTTTTTTTTTAAATAAATCAAAGTTTTATTGTTTTTCTTTGTTTCTCATTCATATATTTATGGTCTCTTTTTTTTCCAACATGTAGAGCCCCTCATTTTCTTTTACAACGTGCTCTCTAACATTTTTTTCTCCAAATAATGCTATTTTTAATTATTATTTTTACTTCCGATATAATGCTTTAATAAGTTCTCTTTACAATATTTTGATTATCTCATATAATGTTTTAATTTTTTTTGTTATTATATTTTACATTTATTTTGTTACAATATTTATTTTAATCATTGTATCACTTATAATATTTATTTTTTCTCAATCTCTTCTTCCTTAATAGTCAAGTTATATTTCTTGTGTCTAATTAACCTTATATTTCCTGTCTCTTTGGAGTTGTTTTTTTATAACAAAACTAGTTTGAAGCCCGTGCGGACGCCTCGGGCTGACATCTTACTTTAAGTGGTATAAATATTGTGTAGATAGTTTTTTTAAAGGATTGAGTAATTGGTGATTGTAATTACAACAGATCGAGAATATATCAGATGCTTATTAAGAATAAATAGTAAATTATGTAAGGAGGTAGTTAATATATTGTTGGATACGCATTTCAAACGTTGTTATCATGATTCCATGCAAATAACGTGGCAAGCAGTGCGGGTTTAAAAATGATATTGTGAGAGGGATAAAAATACTAACGTTGTTGCATGATAACAAAAGAAAAGATTGTTCAATACCATAAGGTATTTAAGTTTGTTTGTTTAAAAATACAAAATAAATTTGTTCATTGAAGAGAAGTCAATCATCAAGGTGGATGTCATCCTCGTCCCATTTGATATCTTTCCTGATCAAAAGCTCCCATGCATGGTCATCAAACCGGAAGTAGAAGACAACCTCATCTCCGGCCATCAATTTTTTTTTCATGAAGGTATTGGAACCATGGGTTAGCAATAGATGACACACCATCGTGGATGGTGACCTGCCATTGGGTGCGTTTTCCTAGGCCCCGCTGAAGTGTAATATATTTTTTGGAACCATATACAAATTTGGAAGCCACTGCTGGAAGAAACTGTATCAACACCGAAAAGAATAGTCATACAATTTGAACAATTTTTTTATTTCCTTTCATTTCTCTCGCATTGCAAAAAGCTTCTCCCCTTCCCTTCCTATCTCCATCCCGGGCTGATGCACGGGCTGGAACTTTACTGTTAGTGGTATACATATTATGTGAACAAAAGACTTAGATGTTTATTAAGAACAAATTTTAAATCACGAAACTGATAAATTTAAAATCAAATGTATATGAATATATGAGGAGGTAGTTAATGTTGCTTCAATCCAAGTTTAATTTCAGTAAATTTGTTATCACGATTCCATGCAGATGAAAAGAAGTCAATCTTCAAGGTGGATGTCCTCCTCCTCCCATTCAATTTCTTTTCTGATCAAAAACTCCCATGCATGATCATAAAACCAGAAGTAGAAGACAACTTCATCTCCGGCCATCAATTTTTTTTTATCAAGATACCGGAACCATGGGTCAGCAATTGATGGCACACCATCGTGGATGGTGACCTGCCATTGGGTGTGTTTTCCTAGGCCCAATGAAGCGTAATATATTTTTTGGAACCATATACAAATTTGGAAGCCGTTGCTGGAAGAAACTGTATCAACACCGAAAAGAATGGTCATACAATTTGTACTATTTTTTTATTTCTCTTCATTTCTCGCACTGCAAAAAGCTTCTCCCCTTCCCTTCCTATTTCCATTTTTCTTCATTTTTCGTCGTTTCTTCGTGCATTAATTGTGGCACTGTTAGCACCACACCAATATTTTCATTCTAGTCATTTCTACCTGTTGTGCATTAATTATGGCACAATTATCGATGCACCATGCCGATACACAGGCTGGTACTCAATATAAGTGAACGAAGTTTATAATTAATCAAAGCAAATCATAAACTGTTTAGTCAAAAATAAAAATAAAAACCAAAAAATTGTTTGACACCCAAAATTTAGCTAACAACATTAATAAAAATATGAGAAGATGACACATAAAAGAGCCTTTGGATTGTATATGTCCAAAATCAGAAAGTGTTGACTGCATTTTTTCTGTCTCCTTTTTTATTAAATTCTGTCCACCATAAATTAAAGAAAACAATTATTGGTGCTTGAAGTAAACATTTAGATTCCTTAAATGTTTTTTTATTAGACAAAAAAAATCATACCCCAAAAAATTAGACAAAACAAGGGGAAAAAATAGATAAAAATGGAATTTTTATTCTTCAATACCTTTATTCTTCAATAGCCTGTCTCAATCCTTGCATTGGCAAAGCGTCGTAACCTTCAGCACCGTCGTTAGACTATCCCAAAAATCAAGTCACAAAAAATTAGACAAAAAAAAAGGAAAAAAATAGAATGTTGATGGGAAACAAAATATGGACGGACGCAAAAGAATAAAGGAGGAGAAACAAAAGTGGAGAAGAAAAGAGGAGAAGTTGAGGAAGAGGAAGAAGGGGGAACTAAATATTGACAGAGAAGAAAAGAGGAGAAGTTGAGGAAGAGAATCTTGACGGACGCAAAAGAAATGGAGGAGAGAGAAGAAAGCTCTGGAATTAAGGGGAATGAAATGGTGAGGTGAAATCTAGCAATTAGAAAGCGACACGTGTGGATTGGTGGTAAGGGGAAAAAAACTTCAGCATGTGAGGTGGCATGTGGCCACTAAGCAAAATAAAGAAATCAACAAATTAATAAATTAATAAACTAAAAAAATTGGCACAGCAGGGACCTCCTTTCTGTGGGGAAAAAATTCCCGTGAAAAAAAAAAAACCAAAGCTCTGCATAGAGAAGACAAAGTTTTTTTTGTAAAAATAGAAAAAAGGTCTGCCATGTGTTGCAATGACCTTGAACAGGCAGTCAGGGTCTTGTCTATAAGGAAAAAAATTCCCGTGAAAAAAAAAAAAAACCAAAGCTCTGCATAAAGAAGGCAAAGTTTTTTTTTAATAAAAAAAGAAAAAAGGTCTGGTACTCCAATTTGAGTATTAGAAAGTTGGAATAGTTAATGTTGAGCTACATGTAAGTAATAAAGTTTGATTTTAAGGTAACGTGTTAATATTATACATTGTTTGATATTGTTAGGAATAAAAGAAAGGATGAACAATTAAAATATGTGAATCAAACAATTACATGTTTGGATAATATAAACCTCACTAAATCATGAAACGTGAAAACACTAAGGCATGAAACACCAAGATGCCAAAAAAAGATATGAGATAAATATAAGTGTTGGTTGTTAGCCCGTGCATTTAAAGTGTTGGCTATGTTTTTTTGTCTCCTTTTTTATTGAATCCCCTCTACCATAAATCAAAGAAAGCAATTCTTGCTGCTTGAAGAAAACATTGAGATTCCTTAAATGTTTTTTTATTATTTATAAATCATCTTTCTAATACTCTCTCATACACTTGAACAAATATTCATATTGATGTATTAAATCTTGGCATGTTATCTTTTCCTTTTCTTGGGCCAACCAATACAACACTTTACCCTGTCAACCCGTCTCATTTTTTTTGTACCTTTCTAATTTATTTTAAAAAGAGTTGTTTCTTATTCTTTAAAATTATTATGAAGTATCCTAAAATATTAGGATTAATGTAAATATTACAAACACAACATAAAATTCAAAATCATTTATCTTTAAAAGATGATTATTAATTTGCAAATGATGATTATTTCCATATCCAAAAAGAATATTTAAAATTAATTGTTAAGTACCTATTGATAGAAAGACCTATTTTGTATTTCTAACGTTTTGTTTCATTGCTAGTCCTATAAAATATACCTTTAAAATTTCAAAACTCAACATGCCAATAACTTCAGCAAAAGGTTTTCTCAAATCACTAATCCAAATCGTGTTTCATAACTAATATTAAAAATATGTATATTTTGAGAGTACAAAGTGTTAATAACCCGATATAATGGAATATTATTTTATTATGTATTAAAATTAAATCATTGGGGTCAGTGTGTATACATGGGGAAAAAAGAATAACAGCAATGCAATATAATTGTATCATGTATTAAAATTGAATCATTGTGGTTAACGTGTATATATGTAAGGGGAAAAAAATAACAACCTCCAATGACTCTCCAAATAGTGATTCAATTAATTTAGCATATATAAAATTAATTCAAATGGGAAGATGATATGTGGTAACCTCATGTTAATCATGTAATTAATTCAATTGTAATTAGTTAATTCAAAGAATATGATTGATTCAAAATATATAGCGATTCAATTTTGATCGATTTCAACTAATTTTAATTTTGTAATGTTTAAATTGATAGTGCAACATTTAAAATTGATTGTTAAGCACCAACTAATCAAGAATAATTCAACGTCTAAATTATGAGTATTTTCCTATACTAACAGAATATGTTAATTAATTTGAAAATTATGATTATTCTCACATCCTAACAGGATATTTTAAATTGATTGTTAAGTATCTGTTAACGATTTCTATAAATTTGTCTGATTTTTTGTTTGATTTCTAGTTGTGTAAAATATACTTTAAAATATGAATTTGATTGATTCAAATTATATAGTGATTCAATTTTGATTGTTTCAAAGAATATGATTGACTCTAGATAATTTCATAATTAATCAAAATAATTTTAAAATAGGAAGACGACATGTGGTAACCACATGTTTTAATTTTGATTGATTTTAAATAATAAATAATAAATACAATTGATTTTTTTTATTCATAGGAACATTTTATTATATTGAATTTAATTATATAATAAATCAAATATAATGATGACAAAAGTATGATACGATGATTCAACAATTAATTACGTGTATATTAATATTTAATGAATTGTTATATATGGTAATCAATCATTATATGCTAATCAATGTAATGAAACTCATTATTTTTAAGATGCTGAATAATTGTATGTTACGATGATTTGATCCAATAACAATTAAAATAATTTTAAAAAATTAAATCAAAATAATATGTTAACTATTACTATTAGCACCAACATTGAATAAATTAAGTAAATATTAATTTATTACATTTTAATAATTGAATAAATAAATTAATAATAACAGTTAAAGTATTATATATTAACTTTAATAATATTATAATTCAAATTCAAATTAAAAATTTTAAAATCTTGTATGATCTGAGTTTCAATTTTATAGACACAATAAACATAAAATGTGGAGGAAAAATCTTTAAAATTGTAACCAATGTATTCAAATAAGACCATAAGGGAAATTATAAATTTTTTTATTTTTTATGGGTAATATTATTTATTCAATAAATTTGATTATTTCTCCCGGGAAAAAAATAAGGTAAAAAAATGTGTTATATAGTATGAAGTAATTGTTTATATAATAACAATGTATCATTTTCGTCAAATGATTAATAGGTTTTCGGCTCTTTTTTCTACCTGTTTGAAGTTTACTTTGATATTCTAACTGTAATACACTCTTACGTTAATCTTTCTCTCTCCTTTACTTCATTGAGCTTCTGGCATCCACTGGTAAAATAAGCTCAAGTGTTTTTTTTTCATTATTATTGTCCTCGTTGGTAATAAGGTAATCTGAGGACTATTCATTACCTTTTAAACTATTTAGTTCAAAATCAAGGATGGTTCACATAACTTTTTGATGCATCTCAAAACTAAGCAAAATCATTTCATGTTTTGAGCTTAAAAGTGAATGCAACACAATGAAACCTTAACTAATTCTAAGCTTTAATTTACAATTTTTTTTCAATATCATCGGCTTTCGTATTTGATCAGTAGACAATTTATACTTAGCATATTTTTTTACCTACTTTTTTTTCCCGGGATAAGTAATCAAATTTATTGAATAAATAATATTACCCATAAAAAACAAAAAAGTATAATTTATATTTAGTTAAAACATAGATGTTTTGTAAAACTTAAAACTATTCCTCAAAATCCGAAATATTATGTGAGAATATGTAACATTATCTTACAGTGTCAATATTATAATAAACTCTTGGGTTAAAAATTAAAATATTTACATCTCATGCGATCCAAAAATAACTATAAATTAAAATAGAAAAAAAAAACAAAATGTGATAAACAAAATACTCTACGGTGTATGTGTCTCTCATTCATAAATCGAGTTAAGAAACCAAACTATACAACACATAAATAAAAATATTCAGTTCTGCATAACATATTGCATATATCATAATGGTGTAGTAGGTGAACACATAAAATGAGCGTCATGTAAGCATTTCAGGCCATTAGTCATCCTGTGCTTTCTGATCCATAAGCTCCCATTGAAAATGCAGTGGCTGTGTATTTTACATCAAATATCAAGTGGTCCAATCAAAATAATATATTTGTCCTTTACATAATAAAAATAACATACAACACCTTCTGTTGCAGTTATGGGAGTGTAAAATGATGCATAACTCATCATATCTTGGATCAAACTTTTCCCCATTACAAAGTCTAGGATCTCAGCCAAGACACTCTGCACATAAAGAAGTTCTTAGGATAACATGCAGCTAAAATGTATGAAATACTCAATTTTGTTTATGAATTGATAACAAAATAAAAAGAACTGGGTACCATAAAAATATATCAACTTCGTGAAAATGTCTTTGATCACATGGGTACAATAAAAATGACTTCAAGAAGACATTTTTATGGTATCTACTACCAGGTCCATATATTTTATTTATGGCATTCAAACGTTTTTTGCTAGAGAGTATCAAATCAAAATACAAATTTAGATTATAATAATAATAATAATAATAATAATAATAATAATAATAATAATAATAATAAAACAAAAAAAAGCACTGGGTAGCGTTACCCATACATCCTTACCCCATAACTACAGTTCTGCAAATTGCTCACAGCATCTGGACAAAACAAAGGAAATATATAATAGATATTAGCATTCAGAAGGGAAAGTATCAACTTTGATGACAATGATTTAACAAAATACCACAAAAATCAGATACCATAAAAATATAGCAACTCTGCCTTGAAAATGTTTTTAGCATCATCGTTGTCACTTTAGTAGCAAAAATAAATCAGCAACAACTCTTGCAGCAAGATAATTTAATAAAAAAAAGGGAGGGAAATATAAAAATGACACATTTATTCTTCAACACATTCAGCACCGTCGTTAGCCTGTCCCAAAAATCAAACAACACAAAATCATACCACAAAAAAATTAGACAAAAAGAAACGGGCAAAAAATAGATAAAAATGAAACCTTTATTCATCAACACCGCCCTGTAAATCATATTATTGCAAAAAATCAGCAACAACTCATGTAGCAAAAATGGTAGAAGATCATTTTTTAAAAAAAAACGAAAAAGAATAGAAGAGAAACAAAAAGAAATCAGTAACAACTCTTGTATAAAAAATGGAAGAAGATAATTTTTTAAAAAAGGAAATCAGGAAAAAAGAAAAAAAATGACATTTTTATTCTTCAACACCTTCAACACTGTCGTTAGCCTATCCCAAAAATCAAACCACAAAATCATAACTCTTGTAGCAAAAATGGTAGAAGATAATTTTTTAAAAAAAGGAAATTAGGAAAAAAAGGGAAAAAATACACCTTTATTCTTCAACACCTTCAGCACTGTCGTTACCCTGTCCCAAAAATCAAACCACAAAATCATACCACAAAAAATAGACAAAAAAAGGAAAAAAAAAAATAGATAAAAATACAACCTTTATTCTTCAACACCACTCTGTGAATCATATTGTTGCAAAAAAATCAACAACAACTCTTGTAGCAAAAATGACAGAAGATCATTTTAAAAAAAATGAAAAAGAATAAAAGAGAAACAAAAAGAAATCAGCAACAACTCTTGTAGCAAAAATGGCAGAAGATAAATTTTTTAAAAAAAGGATATTAGGAAAAAAAAGGAAAAAAATGACACATTTATTCTTCAACACCTTCAACACTGTCGTTACGAACTTGTACTCATGTAGAAAACAAAATAAAAGCAAAACACCCAAAAAAATTTAAGTTTTTGTGTTTACGAACCTGTACTCATGAAGTTTTTGAGATAAAAATCGCAACTTTAATGTGTTCTTCCACCTTCTCTGCATACAACATGCCAAAAAATATATTGAACCATTACACCACCAAAAAAGGACGAAAACACAAAAAGCTGGGCATAGGAAGCAATGTGCACGTTGGAGAAGGTTTAGTAACACAAAAAAATTTAAACTTTTGTATTGCAAGAAGTCAGAAAATAAAATAAAGGCAGAACACCCAAAAAAATTTAAGCTTTTGTGTTTATGAACCTGTAGTCATGGAGTTTTTGAGATAAAAATGACAGCTTTAATGTGTTCTTCCACCTTCTCTGCGTACAACATGCCAAAAAATATATTGAACCATTACACCACCAAAAAAGGACGAAAGCACAAAAAGCTGGGCATATGAAGCAATGAGCACGTTGAAGAAAGCTCAGGAACACAAAAAAATTTAAACTTTTGTATTGCGAGAAGTCAGAAAACAAAATAAAGGCAGAACACCCAAAAAAAATTTAAGTTTTTGTGTTTACGAACCTGTACTCACGGAGTTTTTGAGATAAAAATTGTAGCTTTAATGTGTTCTTCCACCTTCTCTGCATACAACATGCCAAAAAAATATATTGAACCATTACATAACCAAAAAAGGACGAAAACACAAAAAGCTAGGCATATGAAGCAATGAGCACGTTGTCTAAATTAGAAACAAAATGATAAATCCAAGCTTTCTTTGTGGAAGGTATGACGCTATTGCAGCCCATCTTTAACATAGCCAATGTGATCCAGTTAAGTTAAGCATGTGGATCCAAAACATAGAACTTCCCAAATCCAAATACTCAAAATAGTTAAAAATAAATAAATCTTCAAAACTCAAACTAAGTAGGTGCTTGGAAGATTGATTCGTACCTGTTTCCTAAAAGATCTTGAAGATGGATTATCATCTTCTCCTCTTGTTCTGTGAAGTTGCCCTGTTTGATTCCTGGCCTCAGGTAATTAGTCGATCTAAGTCTGCAACTCTTGATGCATCTTGACAACCCTGAAAATAACCCCAAAATGGAAAAATCAATTCAGATCCAAAGATAAAACAATGAAACCCAAAATGGCCAATTTTTCAATCAAAAACTTTTTTAAATAATGATCTAATAAACACAACAAAGAACAAGAACCAATATTATGCAAAATAATCATCAAATTGAGTGTAGGGCTAATTAATTAACCTGTTTTGGCAGGAACTGCCCTCCAATTTCCAGGACCATGTTCCTGAATATAAGACACCAATATGATGTGTTGTCGGCTTTCTTTTTTATTTCTGTAACCCTCTTTACTTGATAGGGTTTTAATGCATGTGTCCAAGCCTAACCTTTGCTTGATGCACATTTATAGCTAAAAATGAAAGGGGTAAGGATATGTATGGTGTGGGGTGTGATGAGTAGCTGACTTAAACTAGTAAACCAGGTAGCCTAGTCAAAAGTTGACAGCAAGAGCATTAACTAAAGGAGTAAGGGCCAAAATTATTCATTAGTTTTTGTTAACTTCCAACAACGTTAACATCAGTTTTCTATAACAAAAACTGATGTTAACGAATATGTTAACATCAGTTTTTTGTTAAAAACCGATATTAACTTTCAAGAATCTTAACATCGTTTTCTATAAAAACCGATGTTAACGTATAAGTTAACATCGATTTTTGAGTAAAACTGATGTTAACGTTTGGAAGTTAACATCGATTTTTGTACAAAATTGATGTTAACGTATCAGTTAATATCGGTTTTATATAAAATCGATGTTAACATTGACATTTAATATCGGTTTTAAACTAAAACTGATGTTAAGTGTCAACGTTGTTATGCACATTGATACCTTTTTTTCCTGTAATTCTTATTATATTACATCGGTTATTTAAATAATTGATGTTTTCAATTTTACTTTAACATCGATTTTAAGAAATCGATGTTAACGATAATACTTTCAACATCGGTTAATAACCGATGTTGAAAGTCATAAATAACCGATGTAAAAAACGTATTTTCTAGTAGTGAGTTTTTTTACCCTTAGATTAATTTTTTCTTAAGTTAATGGTTTAGATTATTCTTCTTAATATTTTATTATTCTTCTTAATTTTTTATTTTTCTTTTCTCCCTTGTTTTTTTTCTTTCCCAAATTTACCCCTCCTCTCTCATCTTCAAACATCTCATTTGTTACAAACACGAAATTTATTCGCTTGAAATTTAACCCAGTGGTTTTGTTTTTTTTTTATGAACCCAGTTTTAATTAACTTCGAATAGTGATTAATTTACTTCTGAATTTTATACATTAAGCGCCTACTAAAAAATGTGGTTAACTATATGACTATATCATTTTAGTTAACGTCTAATTTTTGTCCTAATAAGTCATATCCGAAGGTGCGCGACAGAGCCTATAGTTAAATGGGACCCAAAAATTTTTAAAAATTATATGATCATGTAATTATTTCTTCTATATTATGTTTTTATTTAAATCATTAAATTGTAATTATTTTTTATTTCATGTTTCTCTTGGTTCAAACTAATTAAGATGTGAAATGTGGTTAAAAAATATTATCATGTAGGTTTTTTTATGTATTATCTTCATAAATTCATATTAAATAATTTTTTAGCTTAATAAGACATCAACATGTAATGGACAAGGATAATAGATTTAATATTTATTTTTTTTAATAAAATAAGAAACACAAACAAAAATTCAAATTATAAAGAAAATAAAATTAAATGATTTCATACTAATAAAGAACAAAATTATATGTAAGTTTCAATATTAATGATATTTTATCAATGATAACTATAGCAACGGAATTAAAGCATTTTCTTTGAGAGACAAAATAAAATTATAAATTTAAAATTTAAAATTAATATTTTAAAAATAAATAAATTAAAATTATAAAAAAATATATGATGGATTCCTCAACTAGTTATTCAAATTAAATCAAACTCAATGGAATGGTGATGGATTTAAAAATTTAAACCTAAACCTATCACATGCCTTTTGCATGAGTGTTGTCTCTAATATGTTTCATTGTAATGCCTATCTTATATATAAATATTTATGTTATATAGTATTTTTTTTTTCAAATTAAATTTAATGATAGATGAATAAATAAAATTAAATTAAATAAAAAATGTGATTTTTTTAGATTTATTAAAGCTATTTTATTCATTGTAACAAATATATCATTTTTAATAAAATTGCATGTCTATTTTTATATAATATATATTTCAAATACTTAAATATGAAATTGTAATATTTATTATTTTGCGTAAAATCTCCGCCATGATTGTTTGATAAGTAATTTTTTAGTGATTTCTATTAGTCACCTTTAAGATTCTCTCTTCCAACCATAAACCTGATATCTTGTTTAAGAGGATCGAGTCAAATATCACTCCGACTAACTACTTGTTGGTTTAAAATGCTACTTTAATTAAATAAATTTTTAGTTTTTATATTTTATTTTTATCCTTAAAATATTTATTTCTTCTTATCCACTATTCATTAAATTTCCTTATTCCCTTGTTTAATTTAACGATTAGACTAGTTATTTTATTATTTTAGCATTATATGTTAAGATCTTTATACATATAAAAGGAGAGGGATAAGAATGAAGATTTTTGAAATATAAAAAAGATAGGTTGGTATAGTTTTGGAAAAATATTTTTGCAATTGATTGGTAAAAAAATGAATGAAATGTGTGTTGCATGAGAATGAAAAACCTGAGGACATTTAAACGGATAATTATTCAATTGCAATTAATTGGAATAAAACGTATATAGGAAATTAAAAATGTTTAAAGGCAATGAAATAGATTTAAAACGTAACACCAATTAAGAGATTTGAAATTTTTATTTCCTTTTTAAATGCATATGATATGATTTTTGCTTACCTTCTTATTATCACTATAAGTATTGAATCAAATCATCTAACCCATCGTGATTATATTGTTTTACTTATACGTGTTTTCTGAATCTGTAAATGATTTTTATATAGTTTATTATTATTGTTATTATTATTATTTACTGTAATCATACCATATTGTAATATTTTTCATGTTTATTCTAATTTTAAATTATTTTGTGTTGTGGAAGGAATATGCTGAATTCCCTAAACACAAATGGTAAGGTTTTTTTTCTTGGAGCAACTGAATCTCTCTTCTCTCTCTCCAAAATAATTTAAATTTATATTTCCTTATTTGACGTCTGTAGAATTTGGCTTCAAGTATCTTAAGCAAATTATGAATTATCAAAAAACAAGCTCTATCTTTGTTGTGGATGATGAATATCAGATTTTTATTTTTTTTTATGTTCATTGGGGAAAGGGAGATGGAGAGGTCATCCTCACTGACCAATTGACTCAATCGTGTGTTTCAAATGTTTTGAAGAAAGATATATAACACAATTGGACTTGGATGATCCTACCAACATATTTTGACATGTTTTTGTTTAATAATTAAGTTGGATATTTTGTTAAGTTATTCTTAATCCTAAGAAACTTTGTTATAAAACTATTCTTTGTTAGTAAAGAGTTGTTTATAATATTTTTCATTTTAACTTCTAATAATTATTATTAACTTCCAGTAATCATTGATTTAATAAGATTCACATTAGTTTATATAAAGTTAAAGTGTTTATATTGAAATCCTTATTTTAATTAATTCGTTAATGATTGTAAAATATAAAAAAAATCTGACATCTAAATCGCTTTGGTATAATTTAAAATACGGATCTTTGTTTCGTACTATTTAAATATATAAGAGAGTAAACATTTTGTTGCATAATAAAATCAAAAGTATAAGCTTCTAATATATATATATATACACTGAGTTTCTTTCTTACTCCTTTTCTTTGTAAGAATACTGTTCCGCAGTTTCTTACTCAGTTTCTTTCCTACTCCTTTTGTTTGTAAGCTTATCAAATAATTAATAATTAAATTAATTATTAATTTTCTTTCAAGTATTCTTGGATTTCTCTCCTAACATATCAATCAATTAGATATCAAATTATACCGGTATTTCTTTCATATATATTTAAATTTTAACAAAATTTGACACAAATAATGTTAGTAATATATAAATATAATTTTACTATATATAAAAATTGTTTTGCAAAACTATCTAGAATCTTAATTTTTAAGAAGATTTTCGTAAAATTATATTTCTTTTTAAGACGATTTTGTATCAACCGAGATATAACAGTTAATTGTTACAGTATATAGATATAACACAATAGTTAAATTGATAAAAGTTACATTTATATATATATATATATATATATATATATATATGAGATGTATAATTAGTTTTTTTTTTAAGCTCAAAATATATTGAATTTAAAGTATATTTAAATATAAGTCCAAGTCAAATGTAAATGTTAAATTGTTACAATATATGTAAATATTGTAAAATAATAATTATTTAACGACAAGCAAAACCAATAATTTGGTAAATGAATTTAATTCAGTGAGTAAGTTGCGTGAATTATTTTTCGGAAATACAGTTTCTTTTTAATATTTCCTTTTTAAAAATATAGTTCCTTATATTAAATATTTTTCGGAAATCACAATCAATACAACATAATTGATTTAATATTTTTAAAACATTAAATCATATAAATAGTTTTCCTTTAATTAAATTCAAAACCAAAATTTTGTAAAAAAAAAGGTAATTAATTAGTAATACAATGACTAATAATTATTCAGCAAAAACCACAACTAATAATCAAATCCCAATATTTTAAAAGAAAAAGAATAATACACTGACAAGATAAAATATTGTGTATTGTCATCCAATCATAACTCATGTATGGTAAAATTATTGAATTTTATGTTAATTATTTTAAAAGTTATATCAACAAATATTTATAATTGGATGAGAGTATAAAACTATTTAGAGCATTTCCAATGATATTGATAAAAGAACTCAATTTATGTCACATCAATCTTAAACAACTCAATTGATTTTCTCTCCAATGAGTATTAATTTCTTTTAATAAGTTTTTTAATTCACAAATATTTTATTTCTTTCTCCTATAATTTGTGATAAAAATAAGATATACTTAGACTAGAAAAAACCCGGGCTCAAAATAATAAAAGTTCTTGAATAATACTATATCAAATCATAAAATTTATTTTTCTGTCAAATAATGACATCTGAAACCTTTATGTGCTCCGAGTTATAATTTTGACTTTAACATGAAAAAGTAATAACAAACACAAAATTTTAACGTGGTTTGACAACTTTTGTCTACGTTCATGCATTGAATCGTCCCAAAAAGAAGTATTTCACTATTACAAAAATGATTACAAGATTATAACACACCTCAAATAATATATTATTCTACAAATTCAAGTACTTCACTTAATGGTTATAAGAAATTATAACACTCTCACACAAAAACATTTTTTTTTCCTCAACAAAGTGACTTTGTTTCAGAATCTCTCTTTCCACACACTCTCTTGTGTTGTTTCTCCACTAATTTTCTTCTCTATTTATAGTGAAGATTGTCACCAACTATAATAAATAAGTTATTTTGAAAGTTAAAACAAAAACGACTTTGAATGCATTTATTCAAATAAGTTTCATATAATAAAATACAATCTTTCATTTTACATTTAAATCACTTAAACCTTAGTGATAAAAATTCAATTTTTACTATGTTATCTTTTGCTTCAAACTCTATACTATTTTAAACAATATTTCTTGAAATTCCATTAACATGTTATGTGACATAACTGATATAAGGCTTACTTTACCAAAAAAAAAAAACATTGATATAAGGGTTGGTGAAATTTTAATAAATTTATTTATAATCATACGTTAGTATTTTTTGAAATTGCATTAAATCCATATGTCATTTTAATGTAACGCAAATTACTAGACCACTAAAATTTTAAACAATCAATGATTAAATAATAGTTAAGGAAATCTAATCTTTTAATTTTTATTAACCATGTTTTCATAATTGATAAAATTTTTGACCATAATTTAATTTAATTTCGTTGAATTACTATTATTTTCCTTATTTAAATAAGATGGGTTTCTTTGCTTAATTATATAAGATTGTACAACATGATTTACTTATTCTCAACTATTTTTGTACTTCATCATCCTTAATCACTGTATGTTGTGTTTTTATTTTTATTTTTATTTTTCATAGTTTATTTGTATTTACCATGAAGTTTTAATTTTGTTTACAATAGACAATTTAATTTTTCTCAAAACAGTTTTGTGCATGATACTATGTATGTTATATTTGCAGGATGGTGTGAAACTTAGTAATATTGATTTTTATTCTTTTAGAGAGAATAGTTGGTTGATGACACTCCAAAACTTGCTGACCCAAACGATAATATTTTTTATGTCCATTTATCTAATGATTCAAGTGCTATGAAAATATTTTTGGGTGGTATATGTTGGAGGTGGTCAAGTTTTATAAGCTAATATCAAATCACGAGGTTTGATTGCATTTTTAGTTAAAAATAAATTTGAAATGAAAATGATTGATTCTAAGTAAAAATGAAATTATTATCCTTTAGCTATACACGATTTAATCCATATGAGAATGAGCTTGCTTATGAAGATGATCAAAATGGAAAAAGAAAATGTTAGTATTTCTTATAATCTTGAAAAGAAATTGAACTCTTATCAACCAAAGTGTTCTTCATTGGTAAGTTTTAAATATTTGATTATTTTTAAATTATCTAATCTTTAATTTTTGTTTTTTTATTTTTAACTTTTGACTACTTTTATTTTTTTCAAAACTATATTATTAAGGTTTTATTTTGTTAAAATTCAAATTTACTTTATCTAATAATCTTGCATATAAAATAATATGTTACTGAATTGTTTTTATGTTTATTGTCTTTCACCAGGTCTTTCAGACATATGAAGAATAATAGAAGAATTATATTTCTATTTCAACAATTTAAATACATTTATAATGCTTTGTAGCTATAATTGTTGCTTTATTAACAGTAACACATGTTATATTACTTTTCTATTATTTTACTTATTAGTTGGAATTATAAGTTTGAATTATTTTTCCATTTTTATATTTATTATATGTAAAAATAATTAATAAAACTTGAATTTTTTAACCTTATGAAATTATATTAATTACTGCAAAATTATCCTACAATTACACAAACAAATTGTTTATTCCGTGCATCACACGGATAAAAACTAGTATTGATAATAATAGATGCTAAGTTTATTTTGATTTATTTTTTATTATATTTTAAATTTTTATAATGCACTTTATTTTAATCATTCTTCTATTTATAAGTTTTTAATTTTTAATTTATTATTTCAACATTATACTCCAAATCGACAATAATAAATGTTAGATTTATTTTATTTTATTTTATTTTTTAAATAATTTTATATTAGACAATTTATTGTAACTATTATGCTACTTAAAATAATAAAAGTATAACGTCTATTTAAGTGTGTGTGTTTTTTATAATTTTTTTAAGTTGATTAAATACATTTTAAGTTATAATGTAAGATTAATAGTAGAATACATAATATGAAACAAAAGTAATAATTGAAACTAAAATTCTAATAAAATATATAACTTACTTATAATAAATTTCTTTTGCAAGAGTTTAAAATTAATTAAAAAATTAAAATTATAAAACCTTAACTATATTTTATCCATAAAATTGTTATATAAAAACATCAAATGAATAGTTTATTAAATATTTTTGATTTAATAAGTTAATTTAAAAACTTTCAGCTATCCACTACCAATTAGATTTTAAGCTAGTTTTGTCATAGCCTATTTTATTTTATAAATGGTTAAATGTAAATAAATATAATTATGTGTATTTATGATATGTGCTAAATATTAGCCATTTACATGATAAAATTAACCACTATTGAACATTTTAGTAACATTATGACTATTAACTAGTGGCACAAAGTTTGTTACGAATTTTATAATTCCTAATTAATTAATATGGGTATATTATAATATTTATATTAGTTATTTACATTTAAATGAGTTTAATATAAAGTGATCTATTTAAGTGAGCCCATTAGACTGCCAGGAAATTGATATGGATCCAGGTAATTTGGTTGAGGAAGGTCCCATAAGGAAGAAGGTGATTTGATTGAGGAAGGTTATTAAACCAATTGTTCGTGATCACTGTCAGATTCCACTGCGTGTTGATCAAGCTTTCTATGGATCCAAGTATTCCTTAAAACCTCTTGATAATCTGACGTAATGTGTTTTGGTGCTCATTTGGTATTTTATAAGATTTATTGAAAATTTCCAACAAGTGGTATCAGAGCCACCATTACTGTTAGATTATTGAGATTTAAAGTTCTGTTTGATATGTATTGTATCTGGATCCTTTTAGTTATATGAACCCTAATTTTATTTTGGGGAGAAACTATTTTGATCAATAAAATTGTAAAACCCCTAAATTTATGTGTTATGGCCATAAAGTTTTTTTTCTCTTTAGAATTAATAAAAGGCCTCTGCATTTGATTTACGAGGTTGTACAATTTTTTTTGTTTGTGTCGCATTTGCTGGCATATTATTCTATTTTGGATAAAGGTTCTACGTATCTGGTGTTGGCATTTAGTCCGTGGCACAATTTCATAAATATATATTTTTTTGTTTATATGAATCAGTAATAAGGCAATTCTTATATGAATAATTTATTGTTTATTTGCCAACTGTTTTTTCTTAATGAATTAGTGATAGGCAAATAATTTATGTTATTCATGTGGTTAGTATAAATTTGTAATGGTATTGTGGTATGTTTGTTTCGGGTGCGTAATTAGTTTATCATGATGTTGTTTTTTCAAACACTTATTGTTATCACAATTGGGTGCAAATTTAACCATTATGGATTCTTTCCATTTAATTTCATGTCCAGTAATTTTAATTAAATTGGTTGAACCATTATGTTGTCAAAGTAACTTCTATTATGTAAATTGATTTAATTAAATTGCATGGATGTTAGTATGAAATTATTTATGCGAATTGTGCTCAGTCCAAAGGAAGACACAATTTGGCCAAATAATAACATATATGCGATGATAAATATGTGACAATTATTAAGTTTTTTTTATAAGAATAATAGTCGGTCCAAAGAAAGACTATTATTTGTCAGAACTAATTGTCAATATTTGATCATTGCATTGAGAGTACCAATTACAAATTAATTTCTCTGTCCAAAGACTAGAATTAATGTTGTGCTAGGTATCTTGTGATAGATCTGTTATGGGAAATATTTGCATGTCTTGTTATATATATACTTTGTATGACTTGCTTGATTATTTGTGAACATGTTATTATTTTTTGTTCTCTCTTTAGTTAATATTACCAGTGCTGCAAATGCTGCCCAAGTGAATTCTATCCCAATGCTGAATGGGACAAATTTTAAGGTCTGGAAAGAAGTTGTAGAAATTGTTCTTGGATGTATGGATTTGGACTTGGCATTGAGGACGGAACGACCCATTTCCACTCCGGAAACCTCTAATGAGGTAAAAATTGAGAAGTGGGATTGGTCCAACCGAATGTGCCTTATGATCATGAAGCGCTTTATTCCAAAGGCGTTTCGGGGCTCTATTTTTTAGGGTTAAAGTGCAAAGAAATTCCTTGAGGAAATTGAGCAATACTTTGCCAAAAATGAAAAGGCAGAGACGAGTAACCTTTTGGCTAAACTCATCTCCATGAAGTATAAAGGCAAAAGGAACATAGGGGAGTACATTATGGAGATGTCCAATCTCGCATCAAAACTCAAGTCACTTAAGTTAGAGCTTGGTGAAGACCTGCTCGTGCACTTGGTTTTGATCTCGCTTCCTACACACTTTGGGCAATTCAAAGTGAGCTATAACACTAAGAAGGATAGATGGTCCCTCAATGAGCTTATATCTCACTGTGTGCAAGAGGAGGAGAGGCTGCAGAGAGATAGGACTGAAAGTGCTCACTTGACTTCGACCTTTCAAAATAAGAAAAAGAAGAAGACTAAGGGTGCTGTGGAAGGGACTTCTTAGCAAAAGAAACAAAATAAGGATGAGGAATTTACCTGTTACTTCTGCAAGAAGTCGGGACACATGAAGAAAGAGTGTCCCAAGTATGCCGCATGGCGTGTGAAGAAAGGTAAATTTCTTACTCTAGTTTGTTCAAAAGTTAATTTGGCTTTTGTACCTAAAGATACTTGGTGGGTAGATTTTGATGCTACTACTCACATAAGAATGACTATGCAGGGTTTCCTGTGGAGCCGACTACCAAGTGATGATGAAAGATTCATCTTTGTGGGTGATGGCAAGAAGGTTGCAGTGGAAGCTATTGGAACTTTTAGATTACAGTTAAAAACTGGATTTTATTTGGATTTATTTGAGACTTTTGTTGTACCGACTTTTAGACGGAATTTGATTTCTATTTCTAGTTTGGACAAATTTGGATTTTCTTGTTCATTTGGAAGTAATAGAGTTAGTCTCTACCAAAATTCTAATATGGTTGGTTCTGGTTCTTTAATTGATAATCTTTACATGCTTGATGTTGTTAGTTCCTATAATGAAATACTGCAAATAAGTTCACATGGTACAAAACAAAAATTGAATGAGAATTTAGCCACCTTATGGCATAAGAGTTTAGGCCATATCTCTAAACAAAGAATTCAGAGACTTGTGTTGGATGAAATTCTTGACCCTTTGGATTTATCAGACTTTGAGGTCTGTATTGAATGAATAAAGGGAAAATGAACAAACATAAGGAAATTAGGTGCCATAAGAGCTAAAGACGTCTTAGAACTAGTGCATACAGGCATTTGTGGTCCTTTTCCTACAACTTCTTGGAATGGACAACAATATTTCATTACGTTCATAGATGACTACTCTAGATACGGTTACCTATATTTGATACATGAGAAATCCCAATCCCTAGAAATTTTTAAGACTTTCAAGGCTGAGGTTGAACTTCAACTTGGAAAGAAAATTAAGGCTGTCGAATTTGACCGTGGTGGTGAGTACTATGGCAGATATGATGGATCAGGAGAACAACGTCCAGGACCTTTTACACTTTTCCTCAAAGAGTGTGGAATTGTTCCGCAATACACTATGTCGGGCAAACCCAGCATGAATGGTGTAGCAGAACAAAGAAACCAAACTCTTAAGGATATGGTGAGAAGTATGATTAGTCATTCCTCTTTGCCAGAGTCACTTTGGGGAGAAGCCTTAAACACCGCAGTTTACATCCTTAATAGGGTGCCAAGTAAAGCAGTCAATAAAACCCCTTATGAACTTTGGACTGGTAAAAGGCCAAGCATTAACCATTTGCACATTTGGGGTTGTCCAGCTGAGGCATGGCCTTATAGGCCATATGAAAGAAAGTTGGACTCAAGAACAATTAGCTGCTATTTTGTTGGCTATGCTGAACGCTCTTGGGGCTATAAATTTTGCAATCCAACCTTAAGATCCTTTTTCGAGACGGGAAATGCGAGATTTCTTGAGGAAGTTGAGTTTGGGAAGGAAGATAACATAAGGAATGTTGACTTTGAGGAAGAACCTGTTATTTACAGTGATCAAGTCCTCATACCTATTATTGTTCAAGACACAACTCCAGTAATAGAAGACAATGTTCAAACTATTGACATTGTTCCAGAACAAGACAACAATGAGGTTCTCCCTCAAATACCTTTAGAGCAACCTCAAGAACCTCAAGAAATTCCATTAAGGAGGTCCATTAGAGAGAGGAGGAGTGCAATCTCAAATGATTATATTATATTTCTCCAATAACATGAGGATGGTGTTGGTTTAACAGAGGATAATCCAATTAACTTTTGTCAAGCTATGCACAGTTCTAACTCTCAAAATTGGATTGACACCATGAAGGATGAGATGAAGTCTATGAATGACAATGAAGTTTGGGATCTAGTCGAGTTGCCTGAAGGTGTAAAACCTATTGGTTGTAAATGGATATTTAAAACCAAGAAGGATTCAAAGGATAATATCGAGAGATATAAGGCTCGTCTAGTTGCTAAAGACTTTACTCAGAAGGAAGGCATTGACTATCAAGAAACCTTTTCTCCAGTATCTTCAAAGGATTCTTTTGGTTAAATTGTGTAATTTTAAGAAATTTTTTATAATTTTAAGACCTCCCATTTGTTATATTAATTTGTCTTGTATTTTTTGACTAAATTGATTGAAACAACATGTTGCCAAAGTAACCTCTGTTGCGAAAGTTATTTTGATTGAATTTACATGGATGTTGCATGGAATTATTCATGTGAAGTGTGCTCGGCCCAAAGAAAGACACAATTTGACAAAATAATTACATGCTTGCAATGGTAAACATGTGGTGATTATAAATAGTGTGATTTTCCATGTGAATAATGAAATGTTCAAAGACAATCATTATTTGACCGGAATAATCATCATATAAGATTTCCATATGAGCAATGGAGTGTCCAAAGACAATCTTTGTTTCACAGGACTTATCACCAATGTTTGATCAATGCGTTGAGAGTACCACTTGCAATTAGTCTTTTTCAATCCAAAGATTGAGAATTAATGGTGCGTTAGGTATCTTGTTTGGGTCTTGAAATTTATCATAAAGATTATTTGTGCATTACATGCTTATTGTTCTCTTCTTTAATTGTTGTTGTTGTTACTACTGTGGTTTAAATTACTCATATATGAATTCCAAATCTGCATGTATAAAATTTAGAGTTTGAAATTATTTTTGTGGGAGTCCTAAGGTGATCTATGAGTAACCTTGGTATGCAACACTAGAAAGTAGTAAAGTGCATTATGCATTAATTGAAGAGAACAAAGAACTACATGTTTTCATATCAAAAGTCTAGAAGTTTAGAGATCATTGGGTATTATGACTTCGATTATTTCAGAATGTCTTAATAGCAATCACTTCACATAAGGATTCACATTTGACCATGTTGGTGGAGTTAATATTTTGCTATGAGACATTATACTAGAATTTATGATTGCTAAATTATTGTAACTGACTTGCTTGTTGTCGCCAATATTAAGTAGCCATCAAGTGTTTATTGAGACAATATCTTAGCAGTCTTGTTAAGAATTCAACTAAGTAAAAGTATTTTATTTTTTGCTGACATAAAGTATTTGGTTATTGAATAAAGAATTTAGAAACTACATATTTGTATAGAACATATAGGAATTCATTCCATGCTAACTGATCCACTTACTAAAGGTATGACACTAAAGTTTTTTCACAAGCACACTGCTCATATGGGTATAATTCCTGACAGTACCTTAGTTTAGTGAGAGTCTTACTCATGTTCTATATCTTACAGTTTACAAACATTTTGTTATTTGGATTTTCTGCAGAAATAAAGTTGATGATTATCATTTTATTTTGAGTTCATTTTGTTTGCAATGTTTGTATTGCATTTTGGATTGATCTCTATAAAGAATAAAGTTTGGACTAGTTGAAAATAGACATGATTAAGATCACATTGTATGTAATTTCCATGCCGCTTATTCATATTTGATCTATGTTATCGAGTATGAATAACAGTGATGATCATTGTGGCTTAGTCAAGCTAAATTGTGATGAAAGCTGCAGTGATTTCCTGTTGCTATATGAGATAAACCAGATTGTATAAAAGGAGTCTAAAAGTAAATAACATACGGTTGCGCGCCTAAAGAATTTTGTGATATAAATGTCTAAGGCTAATACGAAGTCCAAGTAGGAGATTGTTAGGAATTTTATGATTCCTAATTAATTAATATGAGCTACATATTATATTATAACATTTATATTAGTTATTTACATTTAAATGAGTTTAATATAAAATGATCTATTTAAGTGAGCTCATTAGATTGCCAAAAAATTGATATGAGCTTAATGAGTGAAAACCAGTTTGGCCCATTAGGGGATAATGGAAACCCTAATAGGTTTAAAACCTAAGGCATGGTTATGATTTTCAATACACCAAATCAATAAACAGTTTTTCCTCTCCCCATCTGAAGAGAAAACGAAGGTCCCATAAGGAAGAAGGTGATTTGGTTGAGTAAAATCATTAAACCAATTATTCGTAACCACTATCAAATTCTGCTGCGTGTTGATCAAGCTCTCTATGAATTCATGTATTCCTTAAAACTTCTTGATAATCTGAGGTAATGTGTTTTGGTGCTCATTTGATATTTTATAAGGTTTATTGAAAATTTCCAAAAAAATTAACCATGATTATATATTTCAATAACCTCGTAATAATTATATAATTAGGTTCATTTGCTCTTAACCACTTATGAGACAAAAATAATATGTAAAATATATTAAAATTCAAGTTTGAACTAAAAATATTAAAACTGATAGATTAAAAAAATCCTGAGTTAAATAATTAGATTGAAACTAAAAGTATCAGAGAATATATCAAACACACACGTATGTATATATATAGGATATTTGAATTTTAAGATAAAGTAGTAGTATATTTGAAATTAATTTTGATATTCGGTAAAAGCTTATAAAACAATTTAGTTGATATTAAAAATACAAGAGGATACATCAAATACATATTAAGAGTGTATTTAAATTTTAAAGATAATATATATATATATATTTGTTTATGATAAATAGTTATAATTAAACCATTCTATTGATATTAAAAACACAAGAAGATATATTATACATATGTTATGAGCGTGAAGTTCAGTATTTATGAGAGCACATATTCAAATGAAAGTGAATGTGAAATAGCGGAGAGAATGAAACAATGAGAGCATCCATATATAAACTTACATGTTTATACATAATAATAAGGAGATTTCTTTTAAAAATGACTAAATTTTATTTAGATATAAATATAAAAATCATAAACTGGAAGAGAAGAAAAAATAATATACTAAATATATAGTTAAAAATAAAAGAGAGTAATTTGATATAGTGGATAAATTTTTTTTAACAAGTTACATGAATAATATGTAAAATAAACATCAAAATAAAAGAACAAAATAGTATTACAAATGTTTATTTGAGAGAGTGAGAAAAATTACTCTTAAAGTTAAAGCTGCGTA
Source organism: Glycine max (assembly GCF_000004515.6). Classification (NCBI taxonomy): domain Eukaryota; kingdom Viridiplantae; phylum Streptophyta; class Magnoliopsida; order Fabales; family Fabaceae; genus Glycine; species Glycine max. The sequence goes on from NC_038245.2 coordinate 12,749,692, forward strand.
CTTTGATTTACTACAATATAAAAATCTTTGTGATTAGACTTTTGTGTTTTGTTTTTCTTTTCTGGTTTATATTTGTCTTTGTTAGTTAACATGTCTTTATCATTTGATATGTGCTGTGAACAGATCGACCTTTGACTTCTGTCATAGCATTGCTGATTTGTCACACATTAGTGTACGGATAATAACTTGAACGTGGTCGATTATCAGTAATGGTATTCATGCATTTGTCGCTTTTGGATTGCTTTTCTTTTAATTAGAAAAATCGATTAACTTTTTTATATGAATAATGATGCAATTCTGCCAAACTTTCATTTTTCAATGTTTGTTTTTTTATGATCGTTGCGTGATTTTTACGCTAAACCAAGCATAATGCTTTTATTTTTGGTATATATTACTAACATAATGCTTTTACTTTTTGTATATAAACCAAACATAGTGCTTTGCATGACTTTCTTGGCATTTTGTCAGATTCGTTAATGTGTCACATTAATTAATTAATACATTCTGTAAATTTACAAATAAATATACGATAGTGTAAAATTTTCATATTTAATATAATTAAGTAATTTAGAATAACTTTAAAATTATTTCAATTAATAAAATATTATTTTAAAGATACCCTATTAATATTTAATGACGTTTAATATTTATTGAAAAATTTAATTATTGATTAAAATAATTGAAAAATGTATTTGGTGAAACAATTAACTAAACACAATGACTTGATTTCATAAAGACTTATGCAACACTTATTATAAAAAACAAAAACAAAAACATGTAATTGTATAAATTTTAAGAAAAAAAATTAGAAGACTATAAGAGCTCATTGTTTCTTTTTTTGTGATCAAGAGGGACTAAGGTCCCAAACGAAAAGCCACAAGGAAAAAAGAAAAGAGGCTAAATCAGTCTTAGTTAACAACAATACAAATTAATAATGGACTAAAATCAAAGACTCTAGAACTTGAATCAATTGTGAGTCCAAACTTTGAAAGACTATCAGCAACCCGATTTGCTTTACGACGATAAACATGATTCCTTGTGAATTGGCTGTCAAAGCTAAAGTCATTTCATCATGAAAAGGATATATCAACATTGAGATCATGAGAGTATATCACGATACGAAATGTGTATAATATACTTTTTTTCAGTAAACTCAGATATTGGTGTTCTAACTCTTTTTTTTATTTAATTTATTCGTCATATTATCTGTTTATATCTTTATTTTTGTTTCAATTCCCCTATCTATTAATTCCGATAGAGAAAAAAAAAACATCACAATTAACAAAAAAACATAACTTTTAATAATCAAAACTTGTCTTAATTGATAAATAAGACCAAATTAACAAAAAAAAAATAAAATTAAAAGATCGAGCCAAAAATAAAAGTTAAAGAGTTTGGATAAAGGAAAAATTAATGCATCTTGTTAAATGATTTTAATTAATAAGTGATTAGTTTGAGCGACGATGAATTCGGATTCTTTTGGAATTGGAATTTGGAAGGGACTAACCCACCTTTAAATGCCTTTAGATCCTTCAAATTAAAGGATATTAGTATGAGTGAATGATCCGGAATGATCATTGCAATCATATGTATACCAAAAAATTGAAACTTAATTTATAAATACCTTGAAACAAAGGTCAATAATAGAAGAAATTGTAGGGAAAATTAATTAAAAAACGATAATCACTCGAGAGGTAATTATAACATACATATATTTCGATAGTTTGAGTAAAGATAGAGAAGTAAAACACCATGAGAACTTCAATTGTGATTTTGTGGGCACTAAAATCAATGGGTCCTTTTGGACATTGGGCCTAAGAACTAAAAAGCTTAATTGATAATCGGCCATTGCTAAACACACTCACTAATTGCAAATTACACTTCCTTTTTGCATTTTTAATTTTTTTTCTCAATGATACCTTTTTTTGGAACCTAATTTTTGAAATACATTGTAAAATTTTAACACTTCTCTTGGTGCATTTTTCAGTAAAGCTCCAATCACATCATTGAAGAGACACTTTGTCATCTCATTGGATTGGCCCTAATTCAAGAACCTAATTAACATCATCTATGACCGCCCCAAGAGGAGTATGCCACTAAATGAGAATTGCACAAAAATTTCCAAATCTGACAACGCCACCATGATGTGTGCCACCGTAAGTGGAATTCTTTCATTGTCTAGATTTACGACGCACAATCGATTGAGTGTAGCTAGCTCGACACCTTTAACTCACACCAATCTTTATTACCTTGCAGCTGAATCCAAAACTAAGGTTAGTGGTAGTTCATGAAGAACATTAAAGACATCAAAATTAGACAAACATAACATGCATAAAAAAAGCTAGGGTAAATTATCATTTTGCTCCTTTATGATTTTGTTTTGGTCTCTTTTATGTTTTTGAAAAGTTCTATTTTGGTTCTTCCATCAATTTAACTGATATCATCAGTGCTTTAAATTTTGAAATTCCATATCAAAACTGTAAAACCCTAGAGGATATTATCTTTTGCATGCTTATATTACTAAATTTTGAAAACTTAGAATATAAAAACATTAGAGTTAATTGTGCAGAAACTTAAACATATATTACATAAACAAAACTAAAACAAAGTTGTTGGCACTTATGTGCTTACAAAACTTAACAAGGTACAAAAAAACAACTCCATGCTTAAAGCTCCTCTCATGAGTCATTTGAATATCTTCCTTGAAATCCCCATAGAGGAAAGCATTCTTCATGTCCATTTGATGGAGTGACCAACCTCTAGAGGAAACAATAGAAAACACCATTTTGATGGGGTCATCTCGGTGACAAGTGCAAATGTCTCATTAAAATCAATCCCTTATTTTTGCTTGTTCCCTAAAGCAACAAGTCATGCCTTGTAATGGTGGAGAGAACCATCATAACTCAACTTCACATAATATGCCCATTTGCATCCTATGGGTTGAGACAAAGTTCCACATATAATTCTCTTGAAGCATCTATGGCTCATCTTGCATTGCTTTCACCCAACATGCATCATTAATTGCTTGTGAATAACATGTAAGAACAAATATGCTAGATAGAGTATCAATAAGAGAAGTATGTGAGGGATCATACCTAGAAGAGGAATACCTATCTAGTGAATGAGACACCTGAGTTAACTTGTGGGGTAACACCGACACAAGTTCTAGAGATGGATCTATGTTCAGAATAGGCGTAAAAGGCTATATATATATATATATATATATATATATATATATATATATATATATATATATATATATATATATATATATAGAGAGAGAGAGAGAGAGAGAGAGAGAGAGAGAGAGAGAGAGAGAGAGAGAAGAGATTCATTTACTCCAACAGTGACTCTTCTCTCATTCTCATCATTCATTTTCTTGAGATCTAATGGTTAAGATTAACCCTAAATCCCTACCTTCGACCTATAGAAGTCTCACTATTAGAAAATATGGTTTTTACATCGATTTTTAACCGATGTTAAAAGTATTATCGTTAACATTAGTTTTTGAAAATCATTGTTAACTTAAAATTAACAACATCGGTTATTTAAATAACCGATGTTATATAATAAGAATTGCACCCAAAAAAATGCATGAATGTAGACAGTTGACATCGATTTTTATACAAAACCGATGTTAACTTATACCTTAACATCAATTTTCTATAAAAACCGATACATTAACATTGGTTCTATATAAAACCGATGTTAAATCCCAAACGTTAACATCAGTTTAAGTAAAAAATCGATGTTAACTTATACGTTAACATTGGTTTCTGTTAAAAACCGATGTTAACATAAAAATGTTAACATCGGTTTTCTACAAAAACCGATGTTAACGTATAAGTTAACATCGATTTTTTACTTAAACCGATGTTAACGTTTTTGGATATTAACATTGGTTTTTTTAAAAAAACCGATGTTGTTTTTAGGAATTTTTTTTAAATATTCTTTTTGTTTTTACAAAAAAACCCAAAATTTAACCTATAAATATAAAATTAGACCACACAGCACAACATGTCATTTGCATTCTGCTTTCAAACAAGTTTTAGCAGAAAGCTAGCTAGTAAACTATCAATTGTAAAAAATCAATTGATAACTATGAATAAATAATTTATTAATAACTATCAACAAAGATTATTATGCAAGCTATAGTAAACTAATTAAGTAACCTAAAGTTACATAGTTTCCTAACATCCTAAGTTTGATTTCTAACTTTGAGATAATATTGTGCCAACTGGATGCGAAGCGCCTTTAATCTCTCTGCTTCCAATGGTCTAACATCATTAAAATACTGCATGATCAAATAAAAGATAAGTTAATAATGTAATGCCAATGATAAGAAAATCAACTTTGTTTGAAATAAACAATTACTGTTTCCCAATTATTCCTGAAACTTCCTAAGATTATCGTGGACATCCAATGCATGACGTAATACCTTTTTGTCTATTACACTAAACACATAATGAATTTTGGATATTAAACGTTAAGTACAATTAGTGTACACACACATAAGCAATATATATAAGTAGAAGTTTTATTTAAATCACCTACCTTAACAACAATCCACTTAGCACCAACCTTGGATTTAGGTTGTGGAGTTTCATCAAGTCCTTTCAAGGCACTGTTGAATACAAGGAACATTAAAATATTGATGCTGTTGAGTTATGCTAATGCAAATGTATTGAAAAACAACATTGACCTGTTAATTATTCCTTTAAGGTAGTTGTCTGGCCTTTTAGGCAAAATGACGACCATTTGTCAGTGTCCACTGCAGTGGAGACCAATATGGGTTATTGAAGTATTATACATTATTTAAATTTAATTGTTCAGTTTGACTTACTCATTCAGGTAGGCTCCAAGGTAGACATCGCGTTTTGAACTCTGCATCCAACTCTTCATGTAACTTTCTAATTCAAATTGTGATTGCCTAAATCTCTGAATGGACTGTGGCTCGAGGAATCCATACACATCGGGATTCACCGCTCGCATACTTGTCTCAGTCAGATGCCTATTGTTGTTAAGACAAAGTTAATTATGTATAAATTTAAAACAATAACTTAGGTAATTAACAATAATCTAAATTGACTTACAAAATCCACAATTGTATAACAGATATGCTGAGACATTGACCACTGTGTGCAATTTCAGAGAAATCTTCATGCTTTATGTACAACGGGAAGTGTTCATTAAACACCCCGAACACGGTAGCATCCCACATAACCTAGAGAGGCCTCAAAAAAAGCTATGGGATGGTCAATGTCATCAAATATAAGGGATCCTCGACCTCATGATCTGGCCTATCTGGAGGTTTTGCTAGAGACACAGCTGCCTGTTTATCCAACATAGTTAATTAACATAATTTAATTACAACGAACAAATCGATTGAAAACAAGAAGCATATAATAAAAGTAAAATACCTGTTCTGATAAACGCTTCACGAGATGTGTTGGCCAAGCAAGGAAGGTGTTAATTGTCTGCCCCACTAAAATAACCTTGTCAGTGGGTACAGGAACGAGAGCCTCTGCATCTTTAACCTCCTCAGCACCAACCTTTACTTGGCCATGCAACAAAGGGATGTTGTGAACCACTGTGGATCCCTCATAAACTCTTCCTAGAGCAACCAGGCAAGAAGGATTTTCTTCAATATACAACCCGAATTTGTCTGAGTCACCCATGTCTAGATCGGTCGGTGAGCGATCAACACAACTCCCTTTTGTGCTGACACAAGCAGCTGAGGGACCAACCTCAGGCTCCAGAGGTAGTGCAAGTCCTTGTGATTGGATCTGTGATTGCAGTTGGGACTGCATCTGGCTGAAGGATAACATCAGCTGCCGAGTCACTTTTTCTGTGATGGACTCCTCCAGCTGGTCCCTGATTTGTTGAGTCAGCTGCTCGAGTTCTTCGGGAGCCATGGAGGAAGAACTGCGGGAGCTTCATGGAGCCAATCTGAAGTATTGCTTTATGGTGACACCGACTCTAGCAGCACGTACAAGGCCAAGGTGTTTTGGTCGCCCAATGGCAGCAGTCAGGAGATCCTGACGTCCATAGGGGACAAATGAACCCTGTGACGCTTGCTCCTCCAAAGAATCCTGTACAGAACTCATATATTTGTTTAGTCATTCACAGAATAAACAAAGATAATTAAAATTCTTAATTGAAAATGACTTACAATCTTCTTCACGATTTCCTTTGCTACCTCAGACGTCATCTGCCCAGTTTTCTTGGTGCGGGCTATCTTCCACTTCACGTGTCGTCTGATGGGAGATGGAGGGTCAATGACGCCCTCAGTGCTTCCGGACTGAGCAGTTTCCTCTAGTTGTTTCTTTGTCTTCTCAGCCATAAGCTTTTGTTCTAAATATTCATAACCCCCACGAGACAACACGTGGAGGGTGGTGTTTTACTTCTGGATGGCTTGTGCCTTTTTCCGCACATCTTGCAAAAATCGAACATTAATGAAAATGATTACTACAATGTATTATAAGAACTGAATTTGTAGTGGAAAACAATTAAAATAACAAAGTACATACCTCCCATGAGGGGTCTCTATGGGTCTGACAAAATTGGGTCCATTTCTCCTTGCTAATTTCGTATTTTTCACAAACAGTGTTGTCCACACTGTCCTTGTTGGCTGCAAGTGCCCATTTCCTCGTCAAATCAAATTTAAACTATCTCCACTGCTCGCTGACAGTCTAAAGTATTTTCTTCTTTGTCCCACCATCAGAAGCTTTAGGGATATCAAATTCTGCCTAACAAACAATAAATTAGGTTTTGTTGTTAGTAAATTATAAATTTTGGCTAATAAAGAAAATCAAAGATGAAAACTAAATACCTGAATATCCTCCCATGTCAAATCCTTCTGAGCAGCAGGGACTTCCTTCAAGGTCTCGTATGTCACGTCGACCTTATCACGAGTGAAAATCCCCAAATATGTTCTTAATTTCTTCTTGTAGGGACTGTCGACCTTCCCGATCGCAGGATCAACGTGGACCACTAGTCTCTCTGCCCCAGGTGGTCTAGTGGCCAAGGATCGTAGCCGTGTGGCTTTGCGTGTCCGCTTCAAGGTAGACGGAGACGCTGATGCTACTGTAGGAGGAGGAGGAGGAGGCGAGACAGGTGGAGTAGCCATGGGCCTGTAAAGAAAAAAACTTGAGTTAGTTAACATTATCAAAAAATTGAATCAATTATGTAAATGAATGTACCGACATGAAATACATAATTAGAAAATTACATTAGACAATGTTAATTAATTCTCCTTCATCATGATCATTATGATTAGCATGAACATCGTCAACTTCTTCTTCTCCGATGATGTTAGGAGTCATTTGTGTGGACAAAGGACTAACATAAATGTCCATGTATGAATCATCATCTTCTACATTAACACCAATTGTTTTCTCGTGTAGAACCATGGACCACCTTTCATCACAAGGGTCTTGCACATAAAATACCTGTTTAGCTTGTTCTGTCATGATGAAAGGGTCATTATGGTAAGCTAGTTTCTTTAGGTCTACCAACGTAAATCCTACATCATTGGTCCGCACACCGATGCTGCTGTCAACCCATTTACATTTGAAAACACATACATTAAATTTCACATAGTTAAGCTCCCAAATTTCATCAATGAACCCAAAGTAAGGGATGGAAGCTACACAGGGATTGTCATCATGTACACTTGCGAAGTGTTGAGATTCAGCCCTTAGGGGTGACCCCGCGTACTTTTGTCATCTTGTGCTTTTGTGTAAAAGGAATTCTTGTTTATGTCGTATCCTTGCCAAGTTATAACATTTCTTTTAGGCCCATCTGCTAGCTTTCTTAATGTTTTAGAAGCATTTTCATCAGCAAAGATTGTATCTTTAAACCAATCAAAGAAAGTCTTGTTATGCTTTTTCAAGACCCAGTTCTTTGACATTTTTGGATTACTTTGTTTGACTAAACCTTCATGCTGAATTATGTATGGCAAAACTTCATTACTGTTATTCAACACATACAAGTGAGCTTGTAACAAATCTTCTACACTTGGAGTGATAACATGCAGTCCTCTTGAACCCTTACCGCCCACTCTGTTGTCATGGCGAGACTCAGGAAGGCCAACAGGTTTAGCCTTTTCAATGTACTCTGAACAAAATTCAATGGCTTCTTTTGCAATGTACCTTTGAACAATAGATGCTTTCGAACGATGTAGATTCTTCGTATACCCTTTTAAGATCTTCATGTATCGCTTAACCGGGTACATCCACCGCAAATAAACAGGACCACAACATTTGATTTCTCTCACCAGATGAACAATTAAGTGAATCATGATGTCAAAGAAAGCAGGAGGAAAATACATCTCCAACTGGCATAGTATAATTGCGGCCTCATTTTCCAGGTCATCAAACTTGATAGGATTAAGGACTTTGCTACATATGGCATTGAAGAAAATGTTGGACATGTGGCCTCAGAAATCTTAAGAAAGAGGGGTTGAATTAATATTTTACAAACTATTCCCCAATTAAAATTGCTATACAGATTTTAACCCAAGTCCCAAGATTCCTTTTAAAAGGAATTTCTAAATAATAATTCAAATTAAACTTATTGAATAGAAATAATAAGCAACAATAAATAAAAGAGTTTGAGGGAAGAGAGAATGCAAACTCAGTTTTATACTGGTTCGGCAAAGTCCATTGCCTACGTCCAATCCCCAAGAAACCCACTTGGGAGTTTCACTATCTTGTAAATCCTTTACAACTTCTAAAACACACAAGGACATCCCTTCCTTTGTGTTCAAATGCCTTACAACAAAAGACTCCTAGTCTCTTAGCCCTTTGATTAAAAAGAGAGGAAGAAGAAGATAATGTCTCTTGAAAGAGATAGATGTTTACAATGAAGCACTTAATTCCTTATTGAATCTCAGAAGTGTATGGCCAAGGAATTTTTGAAGATAAGATGATTTTTATTTTTTGAGAGGACAAGAACTTTGAACTCAGTGAAAAACTCTCTTAATCATTTGAGAGGATAAGACTTTTTGGGCAATAAAAAACTCTCTTAATTTTTTGAGAGGATAAGACATTTTGGCAATGAAAAACTCTCATCATCTTTTGAGAGGATAAGACATTTTGGACAAGAAAAACTCTCATCATCTTTTGTTCCCAAGTCACTAATTTATAGGCCTTTGATAGCCTTTCAAAATTCAAATGAAAAGTTGTGACTGTTGGGAATATTTTTCATAACTACTCACTGGTAATCGATTACAATCTTGGTGTAATCGATTACACAATTATTTTTCTTGAACAATTATGACTCTTAATTTAAAATTTGAATTTCCAACGTTCAGAGTCTCTGGTAATTGATTACAATATGTTGGTAATTGATTACATATTTTGAAAACCTTTGAAAAATGTTTAAAATGATTTTCAGAAAGCTTTTGTGCTTCTGGCTTTGGTAATCGATTACCAGAGAGAAAACTTTAAAATCATTTGTTTTGAAAGAAAAATAACTTGGCCAAATCTTTGTGCTTTAAAATCTAACTTATAAATCTAACTTAAGAATCTATCTAGTCAATCTTACTTGAATATCTTGGATTGCTTTATGTTTACTTGAATTATCCATGAAGACAAATCTTTCTTGAAATCAAAATCTTCTTGAGTTGGTCTTGGATATGCTTGACTATTGGCATCATCAAAATCTTCTTGAAGCCTTACTTCTGCAGAAAAAGCACAGGCTAGTTATGGCTAACCTGAATTTGTTAGGCAAAATGTCTCGTATGGCCACAACTAACAATTGTTGCATCAACACGTGACAATCGTGAGACATTAACCCTACCAGCTTGAGCTCCTTCAACTGCACAAGGCTCTTAATATTTGAAGAGTATCCTTGTGGAACTTTGACCCGGTGTAGACACTAACAAAAATTGATCCTTCTCCTTTATGGAAAAAGTATGACAAGCTAGATGCAAGTATATTTTTTTGCTATCAGACCTTGGATGCAACTACGATCGTATACCCATGTCAGCTAGATCTTGACGGGTATTCAGACCATCTTTTGACTTGCCTTGAATGTTAAGGAGCGTCCCAATGACACTATCACATACATTTTTGTCCACATGAATAACATCAATACAATGTCTAATATCTAGATCAGACAGTACGAAAGATCAAAGAAAATGGACCTCTTCTTCCATATGCAAGTCTTACTTTAATCCTTTTTTTGGGTCTTTCCAAATACCGTATTCAGGTGTTAAACTCGCTGGAAGACCTGCTCACCAGTTAACGGTATCGGTGCAGTTTCGTGCTCTTAACTTCCATTAAATGCTTTTTTTAATCACCTATAGGGGTGATGAGGTTTTAGAAAATGGTGATGCCTAGTGTACACTGTTTTTCTACCATGTTTCAGTTGTATGTAGCTTGTGTCTTCTTCACAGATGGGGCATGCATGATGACCCTTAACACTGTAACCGCTGAGATTCGCATATGCTGGAAAGTCATTAATGGTACAAAAAAGCATTGCACGCATTTGAAAAGTCTCCTTGCGAAACCCATCAAACACTAAAACTTCCTCGTCCCACAACTTTGTCAGGTCTTCAATTAACGGACTTAGATAAACATCAATGTCATTTCCTGGCTGTCTTGGGCCCGCTATTATCATAGACAACATCATGTATTTTCACTTCATGCACAACCAAGGAGGCAAATTGTAAATTACTAGTAGAACAAGCCATGAACTGTGTTGAGTGCTTAAATTGCCATATGGATTCATTCCATCACTGGCTAATCCAAGCCTAAGATTTCTTGCCTCTTTAGTGAAATCCGGATACAAACCATCAATCTTCTTCCACTGGGAGCAATCAGTTGGATGACGGACCATTCCATCAGAGTTTCTCCCATTTGCATGCCAGGTAAGGTCTTTTGCGTCGTCTCCACTAGAAAAAAGACACTTAAACCTTGGAATAGTGGGAAGATACCACAACACCTTCGCTGGAGGGCCCTTCTTTGAGTTTTCATCAGAACTGCAGTCCTCATCATCCTTCACTTTGTACTGTGATGCCCCACACCTAGGGCATTTGGACATTTCTTTGAATTCATGCATGTACAGTATGCAATCATTCGGGCAAGCATGAATCTTCTAATACTCCATACCCATTGGCCACAGTATCTTCTTGGCCTGATAGTAACTTTTAGGCAACGTGTTTTCCTCTAGAAGCAGATTGTGCAATACTTGAAGCAGTGAACTAAAGCTTTTGTCACTCCACCCATATATGGCCTTGACATTAACTAGACTTAACACCACCAACAAAAGCGTCAAGGAATTCTTGCACCCTGTATACAAAGGCTTCTTTGAATCACTTTGCAATCCTTCATACATAGGGGCATGTGCTTGTTGAAAGAATCTTGTCCAAGGTCACGAATCATATCCTCCAAGTGATCTCCCATTTCTACATCAAATGGTTCAGATTAAGACCCACTCTGCATGTCTGTCAATTCACCATGTCATATCCACGTCATGTAATTCTTCTTTATCCCATCACATAACAGATGGTCCTGTATGTCGTCGACTTTTTGCCGTCTCCCGTTCAAACAATTTATGCACGGACAAAAAAACTTCCCATTTTCATCCGATCGGCTTCTTTCTGAAGCAAATTATAGGAACTATTCCACGCCTTCCTCATACGCAGGGCTCAAGTAGCTTTCATTCATCCAACTTCGATCCATCTAAAAAATAACTCCTTCATACTCCGAAACTCATTCAATGCACGATATCTCACTTTTTCATTTAAGGTGTGGCCCTATCCCATTCAGGAAGACACATTTTTATGATACATTCATGCGTCAAGGTTAATCTTATTTTGTTAAATTTGATGAAATTTCGGCAGCATTTCACATTGGTCTCCAAGTATACGACATGAAATCGGTGACATTAATTCGTCGATAATCAAGTATGCACTCAAAGAACAACTAGAAATGCATTGTACCATAATTTCATCAAATTAAACAAAATAATGTTAACCTTAACACATGAATGTACCATAAAAATGTGAGTCTCCCCAAACTGTCCAAACAGACAATTCAAGATTCAAAACAATGATTAATGCAAACTTTCTGCAAGAATCATTGTATTCAATCTCAAACGGGAATCTAAGGTTCACTTATTATGAACAAAAGTTGAATCTAATGCAAAGCACATTAATGACATACAAATTAAATATAGTGAGATATAACACAACACAACACATCGGGAAGAACCCTAACCAAACAAGCAAGCAATGGCTGCGGAGTTAGGACAACAGACGGTGGATCTATCCACCCTCGTCATACGTGTCGCAAATGATAAGTCCTCTAATTTGTTCGCCCCGCCCCCCCCTCTCAAACGGACTTATAGTTCTTTTTTTTTTCCAACGAGGGTGGATACCCCCCCCCCATCCGTTGTCCTAACTCGGCAACCATTGCTTGCTTGTTTGGTTAGGGTTCTTCCCGATGTGTTGTGTTGTCAATTATATCTCAAAAGACTAGTCTGTGACAATAATAATATACATACTAGTCTGTATGTACGTACCTGGAGTTTCTATAATCAAAGAGCTTCCATAGCAACACGAATTACCAGTATAATGCTATAAAATCTGCAATAAATTAAAACTATTATAGTTTATAACTATTTCAGGCTTTCTCTTAGTCATGCAATGTTGTTGAACCTAATAGGATGACTATGCCCTGATGGAAAAAAAAGGCAAACAAAACAAACAGATGAATTTTTCAGGTACAACTATTAATGTATGTGAATATCAAAGTAAAATACTAGATACAGAACCAGGTTAACAGAGCCGCATATGAACAAAATAGAGCTAGTTTAAAACAAAGAGCTTGGATGTGGTGGAGAAAAACTTTGGATGTGGCAGAGAGGAGCTCAGATCGCATTACATTTATGTAGAAATTTTGGGGGAGGGCTGCAAGAGGTTTAAGACACACAGTCACGATGAAAAGAAGTGTTTTTCTTGGTTCTTTCAGTCTAAGGTATAACATAGCACTTGGAACAACAAAAGGACTTTCTTATCTATATGAAGATTGTGACTCAAACATTATTCATTATGACATCAAACCAGAAAACATGCTCCTAGATGGTAATTTCATGGTCAAGGTTTCTAATTTTGGTTTGGCTAAGCTCATGAGACGTGAACAAAGCCATGTTTTCAGAACACTTAGAGGCACTAGAGGGTATCTTGCACCTGAGTGGATCACAAATTGTGCCATATAAGAGAAAAGTGATGTTTATAGCTATGGTATGGTGTTGCTAGAGATCATTGGGGGGAGGAAAAACTATGATCCCAGTGAAACTTCAGAGAAATCCTATTTCCCATCTTTTGCTTTTAAGATGGTGGATGAAGGGAATGTGACAGAGATTCTTGACTCAAAGGTGGAAACTTATGAAAATGATCAAAGGGTTCACATTGTTGTGAATGTTGCATTGTGGTCCTAATCATAAATATTGCTTTAATTATAAATATTGCTTTAAGTAAAGACATGGTCCTAATATCTTAGATAGACTATGACATCCTAAGCCTAGGAGTACCACCAAAGACAAACTTTAAGGCAATCCTTACTTCTCATATAGTTTTTATTTCATTTTTAGTGAATTCAATTTATACTAACAGCTAACAAGGTTTCAGGCTAAATCCAAAACAAAATGGGATAAAATGGTTTTCAGATTTCACCTCAATAAACACAGCTGATGCTTCACGTGGTTGCAACTTTTGAACCACCTCTACAACTACTTCCTGCAAGAAACAACACAGATTATCAACAATGATAGAGCCTATGGCACTTGCTTGATTACAGGCTCCTAAATATGCCAGTGCTTAGCAGGGTTCAATCCCAAGTCACCACAAGCATGGAACTCATCTGACTAGACTCAAGGATACGCACAGAATCAGCCATTAAATTGCACTAACAAGCTCAATGATGGATTTATGAAAGTGGAAGCTGTGAAAGTGCTAGATACTACACATACTTGGTTATATGAGACAATAGGTCTTGGAGAGTGCATAATGAAATGCTTGAATAATTGTTCTTGTATGGCATATACTAATTCATACATTAGAGGTCAAGGTAGTGGTTGTGTCATGTGGTTTGGTGATCTAATTGATATTAAGTAGTTTGAAAATGATGGGCAGGATCTGTATATTCGAATGGATTCTTCAGAATTAGGTATACATAAAGACCTCATGTATCTCAATCAACTTCTTCAAAATTTCATTATACAAGTACATACATACACAGATATTGTGTGCATTTTTATTTGATTTCTTTTTTTTTTTTTTTATCGAATTCAACTATGAAGGGGAATAAGAAGAGCACAAGAAGGCGGTGATCATAATAGTTTCTACCACCATTGCTACAATTTTAGTAATTCAACTTTGTTAGTACTGTTGTTATCTATTTGAAATTCCAAACCTGTTTTAGTTGTATAAAAATAAGCTTAGTTAACCTTGAACAATTGAACTACGAACTTTTCCTTTTAACATAGTAATACTAGCTATATTAAACCACAAAAATCACAAGTGACACTCTTAACTAATAAAGAGTATGTTCAACATAGTATACTAGAGTGGGTGTTGCTACTATTTTTTTAATGGTAATAGAATAGCATGTTCAGCCCAAGTAATTAACTTACAGCCGTTTCATAATATTATAATATTATATATTAAGTTTCCTTTTTTTCTTTAATAAATCTAAGCAATCTATCTATAATTTGTATATCAGTATATGTTAAACTATATATGGCTTAATCCTTTTAACTAACACCTTTAAACAAATTTTCATAAAACAAACATTTAAGCAGAAATTTCAAATCGAGTATATGGTAAAAAAAATAGCAATTTCAGAGAGATTCTTGAGTAAGGAAGGTTGAACAAATGTGAAAATTACCATTGAAAACTCACTGCTTGAAGTTAGATTATCGAAACTTCTCAACTCTCTGTCAGCTTCAAGCTTCTAGGACTTTAACAGCTGGCTGCTAGTTGTATTTGACCATAGTGTGTTATAATTTGGGCTTTAGTACGTGTATTTAAAGCCTTTTATCAGCTATGAGAAGCAGGAAGAAGTATTATTAATATACTTCTTCAACAGCAATAATATATGTATAATGATACATTTAAAGTGTTTGTTGAATCTCCAGAATAAACAGTTGTGAAAAAGTTATTGCTACTATTATGCATATAATTGCATGCCTTTACCTTTTTCCTTTAGACTTTTGGTAAAAAAAAATTGGTAAGCTTGAATTGTACCTTCCAGACCTGTCCCTAATACTAAGCATGGTCACTATACCCGTTAATGCTAGTCACATTGGGAAACCATACTTTGATTTTGATTTGGTAGTTTTTCCTAGACTCTGATATTGGAAGGGATTTGGTAAAGATTAGTTTAGTTGTCCCTAAGATGTATAAATATAGACAAAATTTTCCCAACCAGTATCTCAAATATTGAACATCTCAAATTAGTGAAAATAGTACGTATACTTACATTCGTCCATCATATAGAAAGTTGCATATGTTTTACCATAATATTCGCCAAATAGTCTAGAAATCTCTAAAAAATATGAGACCAATTCTATTTGAAATATAAGGCAAAAATCTACAGCACTACTTAAGGATTTAATCTGATTCAAACAGGGGAGACCCCACAGAGACTTTTAAACACAGGGAAAAATTTGTCCAAGAATTCAGTCAAGGATAGTTGTTCCATTTCAATCACTTCACTCAGCATAACTATGCCAATGGCATAGGCCTTGTGATGGTTTAAAAGTAGACACTTTAAGGTCTCACTAATGCAGGGGAACATGCCTTAAGTTTATAAGACAAGGGTTACTCATACACAATTTATACAAAAAGCAACTTGAACATGCCTTATAGGAAAGTTTGCTATAAATTCTAGGATCATTTAAATTAAGTGAGATCAAAAGGATTTGAAACATAGGACATAGATCTTCAAAATATTAAGGATACTTAGAATGAATCCATCAGGCTTGATTGGACATCAATTATGAAGACGAATTTGGGATTTGGCTAATTTTCAGCATGTACACTTAACATATTATTCTCTAACGTTCTAATTTCATGGCCATAATAAATTAGCTTATACACACTTTGTTGACATACTAGTAAAGATTGAGAATAAGGAAACAAACATAGTAATCACCTCTTCAAAGGCTCATCAAATCAGATTCAGTACTAATATCAAAACTACAACTATAATTAGGATCTCAAACATGGCTTATAAGCATCTTTTCAAATTGTTGACATATCAGAAGCACAACGAACCAGAAGCAACAAGAAGAAATATGGAAGTAAGTTTTTCACTTATAGTTATGAAATATTTACCATATGTAATCATTCTTAAATTGATTTTCACTTATAGATGAAATTAGTTTATTATTAAACTGTCAAGAAGTTAAAAAAAACTTCTATAAAATGGATACTTACAAAGTTTATTCGATTATACAGGACTAAATATGGAAGCAAAAATAGAAAAAACAACATGGGAGAAGGAAGAAGTAGAAGCACAAGTGGAAATCTGGAAGTACGCATTTGGATTTGTGGAATTAGCATTGGTGAAATGTGCCATTGAGCTTGGCATAGCTGATGCCATTGAAAGCCACGGAAGCTCTATGACACAGTTTGATCATCAACTCTTAGGTGTGTAGCTATGCCATCTACCTAACAAATGATCAACTAGCCTAGCTACCAATATATACCATCATATCCATATATAGCAAAAAAGAAGAAAAAAAGCCATGGTTGGTACACAAACTATAAACAAAAACTACTTAGCCTGGTAAGCCTATCTAACATAATAATTCATTAAGCAAAATAATATCCCAAGAGAATAGAATCATGAACAAAATTTTGAAGAACAAAGTACGGTATTTTTTTATAAATGGGTAAAAAAAAGGGAAGCACGAAGTATGGTAGTTTTTGCATGTAATTACATTTACATCTAATGCCTTCTTCCATCATTCTCTACTAGAATCACTACACTATCACACTTATATCTCTTTTAACTAAACAAAAAGGCTGAAGGAATCACTGAATACTCAATTAAAAGCCTTTAATGTTCAAAACTTGAAGAGAAAATGATAAAAAAACAGCTATGAAAACAGATTCAGTAAATCACTACAAGTTACTAACAATAACAGCTATCTCTGGGAGTTACAATCTTACATTCTTTGAATTGTTACAACTATCAAAACTTGAAGAGAAAATGATAAAAAAAATTATAGAAACAAAAGTGGCAAACGGAACAACGAACTCGCGAATCCAATGGACAACTTTTATGTTCACAGCATTTCCCTCCCTACGTACTCACCAATCCAGCAACAAAACGAACTCACGAACCCGATTTTAACATTCTAAAGGAAGAAAGGTTTGAGCAAGATGAAGATTTGAGCAGCCACGTACCTAAATCGGGAAGTGACAAACAAGAACTCGTGGAGTAGCGTAGTTGCAGGTTTGTGGTTTGCGGCAAAAAAGGAGACGACGAACAAAGCGAGAAAAGGTTTTGGGGTTTTACCTGCAATGGCAGTGACGACAATGGCGACGACGACCTGAGGGTGGCTTTACGAGACTCAGCAAGGAGGGTTTGCGAGAGACTGAGCGTGAAATGAAAGGCTTTTTAGTTTCTAAGTTTAATTAAAACTACAACATCGATTTTAAAAAAAAAAACAATGTTAACATTGGTTTTTTAAAAAACTGATGTTAACATAGCCCTGCTAACATCGGTTTTCATAAAATCGATGTTAGCTACGTCATGTTAACATTGGTTCTTTAAAAACTGATGTTAACGAGGCTATGTTAACATCAGTTCTTTAAAAACCGATGTTAACGATGCCATGTTAACATCGATTTTGACAAAATTGATGTTAACAAACTGGGCTTAATTACAAGTATGTCACCGCGTTTTTGTTAACATCGGTTTTGTCGAAAACTGATGTTAACCTAGCGATGTTAAATGTATAATTTCTAGTAGTGCACTTGCACCCCCACGCTACTTTGAAAACTCTTTTTCCTCAGTCGGAAAATCCCACATGATAGTCGTTGCAACACTGTCACACGACGCTAACGAAGTGGTTTGTGGCCTCACCCTCTAGGCACAACGCCAATGAAGGTAAGTGATGATCATTTTTTGGTTACAAATGCTCTGGTCTGTTGTGGTGTTGGGTTCCAGTGTGGGTGTTTGGCTTCTGTGAAATTGGTGCTTCGAAATTGTGTTGGGTCTCTTTTTCGCTAGAAATATGTTTCGGAACACCTATTTTGGATAAGGATAACATTCTTGAACAAGCAGTCCAGAATACATGTTCTTAAGTTAGCCTCATCTAGAATACATGTTCTTGAGTTAGCCTCATCCAGAATACATGTTCTAAAACACATTTTGGGATTTTCAAGTCTATTATGGAATGCCCATTTTGTAATACACTTGTAAATCCAAAAATATGCTCTGAAACACCTGTTATGTAATCCAACACTTGATTTTTTTTGCTTCTAGAATAGATATTCCAAAACACATTCCAAATTTACAACTATATTACAAAATAAGTATTTTGTAATACAACACTTTTGATTTTTGTCAATATCCTTTTTGTATTTCCTATATTTGTCATCCTTCTCCCAACCCAACACAACATATGTCTTCCTTCTAGGTTGTATGTTTATTGTGTCTAACCTCAAAATGACAATAGCAAAACCCAACCCAAATGCAATTGCCCGAACCCATTTCAATAACCCATCTTGAGTATCAAAAACCTACTTAAACAATATAAGATATAAGGTTCTCAAAGTTCACCTTTCCATGTATTAGATAAATGAACAATTACATAAATTATATAATTAATTACATTCGTACTACAATCATGATATTTTATGTCTTCCCTGAATGGCATCCTTGTATCTTCATCCATGTCCTCAAGCATATTGACTTCATCAGACATTTTGTTGAAGTAACCATCCTCAATACAAACTACAAATTTAAACTAACAACATTGAAAACAAATGAATTTCAATTACATTATTTAATTCCTATTCTAAAAATTTGATATCACAATATAAAAGAAACTTTTGAATTTATATTATAATGACATCATATTTGCTTTGCACTAATATCTTGGTCTTATTTTTACAAGTTAAAAAACAACAAAAAAAAAACAACAGACATCATCAATAAATTAAACAATGTTTTGGGAAAAAAATGCGTCCCAGAACAACAATTCCAGAACACGATTTTTTGATTGCGTCCTCCATAACATACTATAACATGTTCCAGAATGCTTATTTCGGAGCACAAATTAATATCCCAATTATTATACGGAAAAAAAATCTAGAATCTTATAAACTTTGTTTCAAAGAACACATTATGAATGGTAATAAGACTCTGGAATAGGCTTTTTGGAAAACAAGTAAATACTTTCCGGAATAGCCATTCCGGAGATTCCTTTTTGTCTCCTGGTATGCTAATCTAGTAGGTGTTTAGCATTTTTGGGACAGCTATTCCGAAAAGTATTTACATGTTTTCTAGAAAGCCTATTCTGAAGTCTGATTACCATTCCAAAACATATGTTTTGTTATTGGATAATAAACTTTTGGAATACCTATTCTAGATACATTTGGCTTAATTGTACTCCCAAAAAGCATAGTCCAGAAAACAAAACAAAAAATAAAAAAATAGAAACAACAAACCATAGCGTCTTCGTCAACCAAACTTCACCTATCTTCATCAGAACTATGCAGAGATGAATGAAAACACATTCAATGTCTTCATTTGTGGAAATGGCTCCTACTTCGATGACATCAAATGCGCGAAGAGGATATGGAGGGGACGATGCTAGCTGTGGAGCATAAGTTGCAGAGAGTAGGAAATGAGGTGTGAGGAAGACCTTTAGGAGAGATAAGGAGAAGAGAAAAGTTATAATATGAAAAGGGTAGTTTAGGGATATTCAAAAAATTGGGAAGTGCAGGAAGCACAGGGGAAGTACAGAAAGTAAAGGCCCTATTATTATAGATGATAAGGAGACCATTGAGTTTGTTGCATGATTATGGGAAGCCACATAAAGTTAGTTTCCAGAAAGACCAACAACATGACATAATGGCTTCATGAATCAAGAGTTGTCTCACATGATAAAAGAGAAGGTTAGTAACTCCAGTGTAGAGCTGTTAAAATAGGCCCAAACCTATGGACCAACCCGGCCCACCACAAGTTCAGGTTGGGCCAAACAAACAAAGATGTAAAACAATTAATTGGGTGAAAAACTGAACCCGATCCACTTATGATCCGACCCACCCGGGTTAAACCCATGGTGGGTTGGGTTGGCCAACCTAATCCACCTAAAAAAATAATCTAATATTTTATAATATATTTTAAAACTTCAAAGTTTTAGACTTTTAGTATTTTGTAATATTGTTTTAAGACTTCAGAGTTTGAAGTTCTAGACTTCAATTTTGTTTATTTAGTGTGTGATAATATGCAAATTTCTTGTGATAATGTGTCTTGTTGTAGGTGTGGTGTGTGGATAGTGGAAGATTTAATTTAACTAATATTTTTCTAATTTATTCAAAAACAAAATTCTAAAAAAATTGGTTTAAAAATGATTTTTTTTTAAAAAAAATTTAGATGGATTGGTGAGCCAACCCATTTAAGCCACAACCCATGGTGGGCCAGGCCAAACAATTTTTTAATTTTAAGACTAAACCTTAAGTGAGTTAGGTTGGGTTGACCCACTTATATAGGATGAGTCGAGGTGGGTCAGACCCAACACGTCGGGCCATTTTGACAGCTCTACTCCAGTGGAATTATTCTTTGTATTCTACAACGCAATGAATCGATTTAGAAAATCTCTTGTAGATCAATTTTCAGCAACGTATTTAAAATGTGTATCCCAATATATAAAAAATATCACCAGCTCCAATATTAAATCATTTTTCTGAAATTGACAGTAAAATGTCTCTTTTAGGGGAGTTTGGTTGGGAGAAGTTTTTCATGTATGAGAATCATAATACTTGGGAATGAAAAAATCTATTTGGTTGTCCATAAATACTTTTGGGAAAGTTTCCAGGGAATAAAAAAGTTGCACAACATTTTCATTAGTTACTTTAATTATCTTGGGAAGCTAAGATTCTCACCCCACAAGAAAAATTCGTGGGTAACCAACAAAAAACATTATTGGGAAACCCTCTTTCTCAAGAATCTTAGATATTAAAATAGATATCAAACATGAAAACAAAGATTCTCAATCTAATATTCCCAAGAAATTGAAAATTTATCCCTACCAAATGCCCCTAACAGTTTAATTCCTGAAAAATTATGTAAATCATAATTTATAGGAATGACTAAAATTTATTTGATTTATTTTTAATATTCTTAGGAACATTTTTTACTATGTTTGACAAAATTAACTAAAAAGTTAGCTGGTAGTTGAAAGCTGGAAGCTTTTAAACTAGCTTATTTAGACTGAGTTTGGCAAAAACTAGCGAAAAAGCTCAGAAAGCTAGAAAGTTAGCTGGAAGCTTTAAGCTAACTTACTAAATCATAAGTGTTAGATCAAGATGGAATTTAGAAAGGGAGTGAATATATTCTTTCAAAATATTTACCAATTTGATCTTAATATAGATTAAATTAACCCTTTTAAATCAATCAAAGTCTCTTCAAAAGATTATAATAAATCAGAAACTTCTATGATTATAACATGTGAAAAAAAAACAATTTTTTATGATGACCCTTAAGATCAATTCCAAAACCAAGATGAATTCAAGACACAAAGTTTAGAGAATAAGAGGATCACGCAAGAATTTATGTTTGGACTTACATCCAGTTGTTCTAAGTGCTCTTAGAACTTTCACTATATAGAGAAAATAAGTACAAACACTATACAAATACAATTCTCTAATAGAAATCAAATCTTTCTCTTGAACCCTACAAGAAAAGACTAAGAATTGAAACTTTATCCATTCTTTAACCCTCTTGGTAACTCTAACCAAGAAATGCAATCTAAAAAAATGAAAGATAAAGGATTGAGTACACCTGAAATATGTAGATCTCCAATGTTCAATTTCTCTTCACAAGATGATAAATTCATGATGGTATAATGAATGATTCTTTGATCAACGTCAATCTTCATACTAAATGCAGTACAATTATTTTAGAAGACTCTCTTGAAATATTTTTTTCTAAGACTAATGTATCAAGAGTCTCTCATAAAGAAAACACATACGAGTATTTATAAATTTTGATAGTTAAAACAAATCTAATCAATTATAAAAAAAAGGTAATCGATTAATTCTTCAAAATCCCCTTTGATATGCATTTCTAGAAATGGGTTAATCGATTGATTCATTTTAGTCTGAGTTTCTCTGTTTATTTTTTGTTTTCTGGGTAATCGATTATCATGTGTGGTAATCAATTAAAGAATCACACAGAGAACTTTTCTTTGTTTCCAGGTGCTGGATAATTTATTATCAAATGAGATAATCGATTATCTTAAGTTACAGATAATTCCTTTTTTGAAACTGGCTTGGGCATTCGATTACCAGGTTAGGCAATCGATTAATTCCATGCTTCTAGCCAAATTTCAAGTAGAAGTAAGTTCTTAAGAAACTTAGAGAATAAGAATAATTCATTCACTTCATATTTGATCAGCACTAAGCATGAAAAAGAGTTAGAGTATATCACACACATGCCTAGTCTAAAACATTCAATACAAATGTCTCATCTATTAAACATGGTAGGCATTGCAAAATTATCAAACCAAAACTAAGACTAAGGGCTTCAAGCTTTGATCTAACAATAAGTGTTTAGTGACTATGTTTGACAAAATATTTCAGCTAACTTCTAGCTTTTTTAACTAGCTGAAAAACTCATTTGGTTGTTCGGCAAACAAGCTTTTTTTTATTAGCTTTTCAGTAGCTTCTAGTGTCTTTTACAACACAAGCTTCTAGCATTTTATATTTTCTTCTCTTTATATTCTTAATATATTTATCAAATTTTTTGCTTACCCCTTTTAAACAAATCATGATTTTATTGTTTTTGAATCATTTTACACTTGTGTTAAAGTAGTCAAAAAATGTAAAATGTCATAAATGACATATTTTAAAAATGTAATAAGGAAATTGAAAAAATATTTTAAGGATAAAAATGGAATAAAATATATAAAGCTTGAAGCTAGCATTTTTAAGAAATGTTATTTCAAATAGCATTTTAAAAAATGTTAGAAGCTACTAAAAAAACATACAAGTTACGTAAAAAGACTTGTTTATCAAACAGTCAAGCTTTTCAACTAGTAAAAAAAGTTAAAAGCTAGCTAAAATGACTTGTCGAACATAGCCTAAATCTTAGTGTTCAGTAAAACTAATTATTGAAGTAGTTGAAAAATGTAAAATGACATAAATGACGTATTTAAAAAACACAATAAGGAAATTGAATAAATATTTAAAGGATAAAAAGAAAATAGAATATAAAAGTTAGAAACTAACGTTTTAAAAAATGTTACTTCTAGTAGCGTTTCAAAAAATGCTAGAAGCTACTTAAGAAAGTTTATTTACCAAACACTCAAACAAGTTTTTAGCTAGTAAAAAAATTAGAAGTTAGTTGAAATGATTTGTCGAACATTACTTATATATGTCTATTGGAAATAAAATATTTCCGCATTTAGTTTGATAGAACTTTCCCAAAAACTTTTTCCATAAACTATAATTAATTTTAATTATTTACTACCACTACTAAAGAAATTAGTTTTAACATCGTTACATTAACGCCGATTTTAGATAAAATCGATGTTAACAAAAATGTGGTAGCATATTCGTAAATAACACGACTTCGTTAACATCAATTTTTTAAAAAATTGACGTTAACAAAATAATGTGGTAACATATTCGTAAATAACACGACTTCATTAACATCAATTTTTTAAAAAATTGACGTTAACAAAATAATGTTAACAGTAGTTTGTCAAAAAATCAATGTTAATATTAGTTCGTTACGGTTTTTAAAAAACTAATGTCACTAGAGACTAATGTTAATATTGGTTTTTTATAAAACCAATGTCCACACTTATATATATAAGTCTGAAGCACCTGCCTCATTTGATTCAAAACTATCCAAATTCCCTCGCTTTCTAAGTTCTAGTGAAACCCTAATGCCGCTGTGGATTGGAAAGGTTTGGGTTTGTGACATTGCTGAGATTGGAAGTGTTTTCATGCATAGTGGGGAGAAGTCATCCTTTTCATTCCCTACTCATTGGTGCTGAGATTAAGAACTGCTCTGGTCAGGTATATATATTTATTTTGATCATTTGTACAAATTGGACTGAGTAGTGTCTTTTAATTTTTATTTTGGTTATGTGTGAACATTAGTTATTGTATATTTTGGCAAAGAAATTAATCTTTAATTTTTGAATTTTCTCTACCAAGGTTATGTATATTTGAATTTAACAGAATTTATCTGTTTAGAAACATGAATTTAGGGTCCTTCTGCAAGTATCTGCATCTCATTTTTGTAGGCTATCCCTTGATGCTCAATTTTAAATCTTACAAATAGGAATGATATATTGAATATGCTCTCATTTATGCTTTTAGAAATAAATTTATGAAATATTAAGGCAAAGGTTATTATTCTGTTTCAATATAAATGAGGTATTCCAATGCAGCTGAACAAAATTGGAAGGGGGTACGTGGAAGCATGACAGCATGGTTGCTGTAGAATATTGCTAATTTATTTGTATATAATGACAAGCAGTGTTCGTGGCTTATATTCTGGGATAACAAAGAGTAGGGGATGTATAATGGCAAGTGTTCGTTGCTGTAGAATATAGAATTATGAGTTCACGTGTAGCTTTAGTTGTTTATCTTTGATAATTTGATACTTAATAGGTTTTGTACTTGTTTTTAATTAGATCTGTAATGTTCATATTGGTGGACCATGACTATTGTGCTTTACATTACATGATTATACCTTTGTGCTTCATCATGGTGAGCATCACTTGGAAGTATATTATTTTAATATACAATTTATAATATAATTAGGTTCCATTATATACGATGAAAACCAAAAATCATCTCTACGAGACACACTCTTATAATGTTTTTTCCAAGAAAATAATCAAAATCAAAAGCAGAATTATAATTTCTCCCAATTTTTAATTAAAATCATCCAATAAAAAAACTATTACGAATTTTTAGTTAATAAATATTTGATGGGATAATAAAAAATAAATATTTGTATTTTCAAAGTTAATAAATATTATATTTTATTAAATTTTAGTTATTACATAATTCATTTTTTCATATTTGATGGGATAATAAAGAATTAAAATATTATTTTACATACAAATATTTGTTTACAACAACCTATTACAAAAATTTAGTCCCTTTCTTTTTTATTTCTTTTTTTCCCTTTTGTGTGAGTATATATATGTGTGTGAGACTAGGAATTAATTAATTAATCTTTGTAAATTTTATGTGATTTGACTAGATAAGATATATACTTATACGGATAATATGGTCATTTAGTTTTATTTGTTATACAATAAGTTTGACAATTATTTGAAAGAAATTATTAACGGGTCAGTTATATTTTGTGAGAAATTTATTTTATCATAAAAAATTTGACATTAACTATTTGATGTTGTTTGTTTACATATTTTACATTTTTTGCTTTATTGCTTATTTTATGACATTTATTTTTCTAAAAAAATAATATTATGTATTGAATGTTAACATCGATTTTCAAAAAATTAATATTAACTTTGAGTTCGTTAATGCTAATGGTTTCAACATCGTTAAAAATTGATGTCAAAAGTATAAAAAAAATGATATTAAAAGTCTATTTCTCAGTAATGTATATTAAAAGATTTAATAAGAATAATGTAATATTTTTACTGAAATAGTTTTTTTTTCTCAACTCGAAAAGGTCAGATTTTTAAAAATAACCCAAATATGAAAAATAAAAATTTGTTTGAATCAAATATCTCCTTTCAGGTTCGAAAAATTAATGATGCTGGAGGACAACTCTTTCAATCCTAGAGTTCCCTCCAATGACATCAACAATCCTCTTCCACCGCTATCCAAAATACAAACTCCTGTCATGCAAAACTCAAGAACTTAGCCCCATATGATCAGGTTTAAATAAAAAATAAAAATAAAAAAGAAATAGAAAGAAGAAAGTGCTAGCAGAGGAAATAAAGCTAAAATGATTAAGAGGAAGATGCCACGCATCTCAGATCAGTATACAGTAAATCGCTACTTGAGTTTAAAAGTGTATATAAATGTATTGGTAATATTAGTTTAGGTATTAAATGAAGTAATTAAAACAAAGAATGATATGAGTTCAGCCCATAAATCATGTTGGTTAACGTGTGGAAGTTAAAATTGAATTATTTAGATATTATTTAAATTTAATTATTAGTAGAAATAATTTTTAATTAAATTTTATTTATTTTCCGGACAAACTCTGGATTAATCAGAATAGGGTCTCTTTTTTCTGATGAATGGAAGGGTTAAAGAAAAAAAAAATAACTTTCGTTTACGGGCGGTCATGCTTGTGATTTTGGAATTGTTTCAAACAAAATGGGTGCGTGGAGTTTTCCAAAATTGGTTGAAAAGAATTAAATTTGATCAAGTACTATGAGTATTCAAGGCCAAATCATGGAAATTGCAAATGCAATTCAACAGGAAAGCCTTGTTTGTGTTAATTTCTAATCTAACATAATGTTTCTAATTTCAATTTAGCCAACTCAATTTTTGAGCCAAATATCATATATGTTTTCAGTTAGAGTAGTTTGCAGATCCGCATACGGGCCTTAATTAGTTTATACTATTATTTAGTAGCATTCCTTCATTAGGATTAATGGTTTATTTCTTGAAAGAAAGAAAAAAAAAAGGTACTAAACTATTAACTAATAATTTACTTATACTACCATTATGTCCATAAACTTGATCAGTAAGTGTATAATAAGTGATTTGAGCCTAGCCAAACATAGCAAATCTCATACAACTAAAGTATATATGCAGAAAGCATTTCTTGGCTCTAATATGGTATATATCTAAATCAATTCTCCAGTGTTAAGACTCTTTTTCTTTGTTAGTTAGCAATTAATCATGAGTCAAAACCAGAAACTAGCTACTACACTCCCATGCCATAATGCGTAAAACAATTCAATTATTTGGTATGGCAATTGAAATTATTTGTATTAACACCTTTCCAAAGGAGACAAAGACGTCGGTGCATTGAGAAATGTGAAAAAAAAATATTATCACTTGTGTGGACTTGTCAATGTTCCCGTTAAATTTCCAACTTTGCAACTACAAGAAGACAGCATTCACCTACACAGCAATTGAAAATCCACACCGAAGATTGACCTTTGTACAACGGTGCTAGAAACCGCGTCACTAGTAATAACTATTGGATTGAGACATGCACTTAACAGTAAGGCCCCCAACTAATATAAAAACCAGTTATTGGGTGTGTTACTCATCAGCAACTACAACGTGAGAAACATGGCTTCCTTAAGCTCCTTAGTGCTGCTCCTTGCAGCTCTAATTCTATCCCCTCAAGTTCTTGCAAACTATGAGAATCCCCCAGTGTACAAGCCTCCCACTGAGAAACCACCAGTTTATAAGCCCCCAGTTGAGAAGCCTCCTGTTTACAAACCTCCAGTTGAAAACCCCCCAATTTATAAGCCTCCAGTAGAGAAGCCACCAGTGTACAAGCCCCCAGTTGAGAAACCCCCAGTGTACAAGCCCCCAGTTGAAAAACCACCAGTGTACAAGCCCCCAGTTGAGAAACCACCAGTGTACAAGCCCCCAGTTGAAAAACCCCCAGTTTACAAGCCCCCAGTTGAAAAACCACCAGTGTACAAGCCCCCAGTTGAGAAGCCCCCAGTTTACAAGCCCCCAGTTGAGAAGCCACCAGTTTACAAGCCCCCAGTTGAGAAGCCACCAGTATACAAGCCACCAGTTGAGAAGCCTCCAGTGTACAAGCCACCAGTAGAGAAGCCTCCAGTTTACAAGCCACCAGTAGAGAAACCTCCAGTTTACAAGCCCCCAGTGGAGAAACCTCCTATTTACAAGCCACCTGTTGAGAAGCCTCCGGTCTACAAGCCACCATATGGAAAGCCACCATACCCAAAGTACCCTCCAACTGATGACACCCATTTCTGAAGGATGTCAAGAGGTGTATTGAGTATATGCTAAATAAGAGGTGCTCAAAATGTAGTTATAGATTACAAATTATTGCAAGGGTTGCTCTTAGCTTCTTCATTTCAAGCTTTTGTTTACACTTTGCAGTGCTATGGCAAAGATAAGAGTATCATGGATGGAAAAAGGGGGGGAAAAAATGTTGCTTTGTACTCCAAATTATGAATAATAGAACTTTATATTATTTATCAGATTATTAATCCTAAATTACTTTAGAGTGATGTTTATTATGAAAGTAAAACCACACGAATTGTACGAAATATAAAATGGACGATTAACGTTATAATTTTTTTAAATACATATTGATTAAAAGATTTAAAAAGCATATAATGCAGGATTTCATGGAGATCAACTGTTTTGTGACAATAACGAAATCCATTTTCGCAACAAACAACATTTTCCATTACTTTGTTCAACTTAAGTATAAGGGTGCATTTAGAACAGTTGACTTTGATTTATCTTACGACAAATATTTCTGAAAGTGTTTTAGAAAATTTATGAAAATCGGGGCCCCCTCCCTCCTTTCCAAATATTTACCGACATACATTAAAAAACTATAATTATATTAATATTAATTTTAAATTTATACTTATAATAATATATATTTTGTAAAAGATATGTATCAACAATTTGTTGTAGTCAATTTTCCTTATTTAAAAATAAATATTAGATGAGGACGAGCCCTGATGCAGCGGTAAATTGTGCCTTCTAACTTGTTGGTCATGGGTTCAATCCGAAACAATCTCTTTGCATATGACAAGGGGTAAGACCGCGTACAATATCCTTTTAAGAATAAATATTAGATATACTTTAAAAAGATACTATTAACTTTTAAAATATATTATTATCTTTTCAATTATTCAAAAAGTTTATAATGTAAATATTAGATTAGATATACTTAAAAAAATATTATTAAATTTTATAATTTTTGTAAATTTTTTGATAACGTAGAATACTGTAAAATTTTCATTTTGCAGATTATTTTCCTTCTTCGGGCACTATTGTTTTCTCAATTGCCACACACTTTTTTTTTTCTCAATTGCTTGTAATTTCTTGCTACACTTTTCCAATTTTTGCACCATTTGTTTTGCAAATTTCTTCACGCTAACCTAATTCTCCAATCTTTGTTGTGTCATTGTTGTGTTATTTCTTCATGTAAGTTACTAAGTTTAAGACTTTATTTTTACTAAGTTTAAGACTTTATTTTTTCTTTTCAGATTTCATATTACACTAATCAATTTTTTTTTTTTCATTCTTAGATTTTGGCTGAATTTGTTCGATATTCACCATTGTGAGTGCCTATCTCTAATCTTTGTTTGAAGGGGAAAAACAAGGTAAGAGTAAGTTTTTTCCTAATTCTTGTGCCCATTATTTATTTTATATTCGTGAATTTGTTCAATATTACGAAGTTGATCTTCCTTTTCGTTCTGAATTCAGCAGGCCCGGTTGAAGCATAAAGCAAGCAAAGTCCTTGCTTTAGCCCCCTATTATTTGTTATAGTAGGAAAGGTTAATTGTTTTATTTTAAAATATCTTATTCAAAAATTATTTGTTTAAAAAGGTCTCACTTTTAAGAGATTAGCTTTAGACCTAAAAATATGTTGAGCCGACCTGAAATTTAGTGAATTGAGAAATCTATCAACAAAACAGTCAGCGCTTATGATAAACAGTCAGACATTACTGGACAAATTCTTAATTAACACTTATAAGAAAAAAAAATCAAACTTTTACCATAATTTCAAATTACCTTATGCATCTCGACATTTAGAGATATTTATATGGGAAAAAAATTATAAAAAAAATGAAGGGTATAAGTTAATTTTAATTATTATAAAGGAAATTTATTTTTTTTATCGATCTTTTAATTTTCTTTTTGTATAAATATATTGAGACATTTATCCAGTTAAGCTGTATAGTCCAAACCCTTCAAAAAAAAAAAAAAAAAAAAAAGAAGCTGTATAGTCCAATACACGTGCATGAAATTTAATGTGAAGCAGATCTCTCTATTCTTTTCACCAAAAAAAAAAAGTCTCTCTATTCTGTATTTAGTAAACCGCACATACACCTAAACTAACCTGGAATTTGGTTGCTTGAGATTTACCGAGTGGCAACGTTAGTTTCAGCAAGAGACGAGGGACGTAAGTTCAATGAAAATAATTTTAGATTAATAATTTTTAAATCAATTACAAGTGAGATATAAAAAAGATATAAAAAATAAAAATAAATCAATAACCAGTACTAGTGGAATTAAAAAATAAAGATAGCGGAATATTATTAATTGATGAATAATATTTAATGTTGAACGAATCATTTATATATGCTATTGTGTGATTTGTGTGTGTGTGAAGATGTTATTGCTTGATATAAGTTATTGTCCAAATTATTTCCTACTGGAGAACAATGGCTGTCTCCTGAAGTTCTGAAAAAATAACAGAGATAGGAGAATTTCTAGGTTAGTTGAGTATCGGGCACCTAATCATGCTTAATTGGTAGCGAAGACGTATTCTGTTCATAATAAAGTGAAAGTGAAAGGCCTTATTGGCAGACAACCATAACGTGTAAATCCACATCAGATACCCACTTCAGATTTTTTTTATTGGTGGAAATAAAAAACGATATTAAAAAATTTATAATATTCACATATGATATTTCTTCCATTAAATTATACCTCTTTGATTCAGATTTTTCCTTTGAACATCTTCAAAATTTGGGTTGACTTGTTTTAATTAGATAATTAGCTTAAATCCAATTTTGGTTAGTATAATTTCACCGTTGGATACTTTTGATCTCTTAAAAAGTTTTATCACAAGTTTACTCTTTCACATTTTTAAAATTTAACAATTTTAATTTATTTTAAATCTGTAATTCTATCATAAAATTTTAATAAAAATTATTGATATGACATATTAATAATGTGATCATTGGCACATAATTAATGATAATATTTATTTGTAAGAAAATAAAATATTTTTGTAATAGCCTAGAATAAAAATAATAATCAACTAATATTTTAAAATTTAGAATTTTTTGTTAAAGTAATAAAAATATTTTTCAATAAATAAGACATTCAAATTGACAAATGCATCTAAATGAGAAAATAAAAAAATAAAAAAAATATTTATTTGAGAGTAAGTAAACTAGAAACTTCACTCCTAAAGTTAAAAATATGTATTTTGATTTTTGACTTATAATATAAGTAGTTTTTGTAATTTGTCTTGTGTTTTTTTTCTTCTTTTTAAGTTTATATTTGTCTTTGGTAGGTAACATGTTGTTATCATTTGACATGTGCTCAATATATTGACCTTTTGACTTTTGTCATACCAAGAGAATACCACTGCTGATTTGCCACACATTTGTGTACGGATGGTAATTTAAACGCGGTTGATTATGCAGACAAGAGTAGATCAACCTTGAAATCATGAGTATTCTTTTTTCCGCATGTTGGGGTTGATTATGCAGACAAGAGTAGACATGTTGGGGTTGCTAAGATTCACCTAGAGGATTATTGCACAAATTCCAATCGCAAGCAGTTTTAAGTCTATCCAGTTAAAGTCACTCAATTAATTCCTAGGTGTAAGTGAAACTCTTTGAGGAAGATTGTCCCACCAAGAAAAAAAAGTAATATCAAGAAACCAATCCGTACCGATGAAGAATGTTTCATTTTGGATTTTTATCCACTTATGCTAATTTGTATTGTCACATAACACGAGAGTATATGGTGATACGAAAAGTGAATAAGATAATAGACCTTTTTCCAAAACTTGGTTTATTTGGTGTTCTAACTCTTTTTATAGTTAATTTATTTCTCTTTTTTTTTTCATTTTTATCTTTTTATATTTTTTTATATTCCTCTATTTGTCAATTACGAACAGTAAAATAATCGAAATTTTTGAAATAAATTATTATTTTTAACCGTCAAAATCCATCTTAATTGACAAATATGACCAAATTAAAAAATAAAAGAAAAAAGGAAAAAAAAAGTGTCAAAGTTAAATTAAAAGACCAAGGACCCGCTGGTGGTGGTTTTTAACTGCAAGTTTTAAAATTTTTAAGAACAACAAATTATAGTTTTAGTTTCAAAAATTTTAAAAGCTGAGTTTTAAAATTTTGTTGCAGTTTTTTTCAAAAAACAAAAACTCATGTCGAAAGTTTTGAATGCTATTAAAATTAATTCAAGAGTATGTTTTTATGGTAACAAGGTTGACTACAATATCCCATTAGGCCATAACAATATTATTCCACAACAAAGACTAAAAAAAAAATGCTAGCGAGACTCTTTATCACACTTTTTTTCAATATTTTCTATGATTGGTTGAAATTTTATTAAAAATCAATAATTTTGGTGGATCTCATTTAAATTAGGAGATATATAGAATCAATAATTATAAGTGTGACTCACCAAAATTCATAATTTTCCACAAATTTCAACCACTTACATATAGAGTTTTGGAAAAAGAGAGTGTTAGTAGCATTTCTTAATGAAATATTAAATTTTATTGGAATTAAAATCAAAAGAAAAAAGGGACCAAAATCAAGATGACCCTATTTTTTGGGACTTATAAAAATGGGGAAAAGCAACTGGGGAAAATTTAAAATTATGGAAGAGCAAGAAGCAATGGCCTTGAGCCGAATGGCTAATAAGTTTAATTGACAATTGGACCTATACATCTTAGAGCTAACTGGCTTGTTGCCAATTTTGGATGGTATTGCAATTGGCGTTACCCACATGATTGCCTTTTAGTTGTATTTCCAAGTTACCCCTCGGATGGAAACACGAAACACGTTTTCACCAAATTGTATTACCGTTGTTCTGTTTTTTTTTTTTTTTTGTTCACTCCTATATTTTGTTTTTTTTTACATATATTTTATAAAACGGAAATATGTTCTCATTTTATAAAATGCTTGCAAAAAAAAAAAAAACACGTTGGGTTTTGTCAGTCAACTGAAATATTTAAATGTTTAAGGACATGTTTAACTTACAATATAATATACATGATTTACAAAAATTAGCAAACTTTGTAGTCCACATTAAATAAATAAAAACATTAGAGTTTTAGCGAACATCAAATGAATATGCATAACAGTGCTTCATACAAGATTTAACTAAAACTAATCTTTAATGATGTTTCCTAATATTGAGATCTTATAGTTAAATGAAACATTTGTTGAATGCCTTGCATGTATAATTTTTGTCATAAACAAGTTTTACGTGTCCAATATGTATGTCATTGTAATGCAATAGGAGACAAAAAATAATCATAATTCAAATACAACTATATTATCACTAAAAAAGAATATAGTTGAGTTAATAAACAAATCAATTAACAGATACTAAAATATCTCTTAAAGTATATATTGTATACTTGCATAAAATAATTTCCATTAATAGATCCAATTGCAATAAATCATTGATGTACCAAAGATGATGTCAAACTGCCAAGGAAAAAGAAAATCCAATTTTAGATCTAGACAAAATTATACCAAGCAATGGCATATAATCCATGTCTTAAATGTTGAACCACATAACCCCAACTAGCTTTATATTTTGTTAAATATATATTTTGTTTTATCATGATTTTTCATCATTAATTTTCTAAATAATGATTGTAAGTGTACTTTATTTTGTAAAATACACTCCCTCACGTTAGACGAGCTAATTTCAAAATGATTGTAATTGTACTTTTTGTTCAGGGCAAGCCTTGCATAGATACCCAAAACACATGGATCCATTAACTCAAAAATCAAACCGTACATCGAGTATAAATTATCGGAGCTACAACCTTTCGCAAATCACAAGAGGCGCGAAAGCATACTACGTTGCCAACAAGAAAAGCACTAACTTCATGAGAAGATTGTAGTATAAAAAGAGAGAAATATAACTAATACATTCTCTAACATATTCTTTAAAATGTATTTTCTTTTATTAACTTAAATTTATTAAAAATTATAGATTTTAATAAGTCTAACAATTTCATTTAATGACTCTCTTTTTACTTTTATAATTTTTAATAAATTTTAATCAATAGTAAAACTTGTGTTAAAAAGAGAATATGTCACTAGCATTCATAAAAACAACATGCAATATAATAACTCCCTGATCTAAGGATGGATCATGTAGGCATTGATGCGTATAGCATCACA
Organism: Glycine max; assembly: GCF_000004515.6. NCBI lineage: Eukaryota > Viridiplantae > Streptophyta > Magnoliopsida > Fabales > Fabaceae > Glycine > Glycine max. Next base: position 12,784,033 of record NC_038245.2, read on the forward strand.
CAAGACTCACATTAACACTGACGCACTTCAGCAGGATGCACACATCAGAGTAGGAGGAAGACCCGTCACGAATGATGTTATGAACTTATTTTCTATTATTTTGTGTTTGGTTAGACTTCATTTGCAATGTTTTTTTTATTTATTTTGTATTTATTCATGTTCTATTATACTTTTTATATGAATTTTGATATTGATATTTATATTGTTTTACACCATTCTTAATATTGTTAATTGATATTGTTAATATTGTTATTGGTGACTAAAAATAGGAAACAAGAATGTTTATAATTCAAAATACACAGTGGAAACAAGTTTTTGTCATGTATTTTAAATTAATACACATTTTAGTTGTATATCTTCAATTAACATTAAAAAAAATATTTTCATTGTGTATTTTGAAGTCTCACCTTCACTAACACAAAAGATTCATGTTTTCATCATGTATTGTCAACAATAAAAATATTTCCATCAGGAATATTTTAGTAAAAAAAAAGTCCAAAAAATAGGTGTGATGATACCATTGTGGAATGTGAGAATAACAACTCCCATAGGACTATTAAATGTTTTTGGTGTGCATAAAGTAAAATACAACCGGCCCACCTAACGATTCCTTTAAGCGACTAGGGAGTTACGTTTTGCACCTCCCTTTTTTCTAATAATATTTTTTTCAATTTTCATTCCAATAATATCCTTTTCCACAATTTAATTATAGTTTTAAAAATTAAATTTCTAAAACATTAAAAAAAATTGCATTTCCAAAAACCCAATTTTAAAAGTATACAAAATAAACAAAATTCAAAAAACTTATATTGAAGGCTAGCAGTTGTCTACAAATGAATTAAGGAAATTATTGATGTTGAATGTCGTGCCAGCTTCGTCATGATTGTTGTAAAATTTAGGGTGTGTTTGATTCATTATAAATAAGGGATTGGACAACACAAAAATATTTGTCCAACGTTTGATTTAAAAAATTACTGAGGGACAATATAAAATAAAGAATGGTGGACTGAACAAATACCCAAAAACTTGTAACTCACTAAACCCTCATACAACTTTTTGTTCATTGTCTAACAAAAGTAAAAATACAATATTATTCCTATTTTTTGACTTTTTACTATCCCATACCTTTTTTTTTCATGTGTCTCCTTCTTTAAACCTCCCTCTCCAAATGTCATACCTCCCGCTTCTTCCCTTTCATTTTTCATTCTTTCTTTCTTCTTTTTAATGGTTTGTTTCACTTCACTTCGTCGGTGGGCACCTTGGCCACCAGCAAGGGTCGTATGAACTGCTGTTGTTTCCTTTTTGTTCATTATTTCTTTCTTTTCATTGTTAATTTGTTCAAATGTTCTCATTATTATCTTCCTCCTTCTCGCTATGTTTTTTTTTCCTTTTGTCCAACTTCGACGAGACCACGTCCCGCCACCGTGCTATCGCTGCCATCGTTGTGACCCTATTGCGACCTCGTGCCGCTAGGCCTTGCACCCGGTGGCGTTAGGGGTTGCGCCTCCTCTTTGGAGGTGTCTCTTCTTTGTTATGTCGTCAAGGTGCTGGTAATGCACCTAGGTTTTCTAACACATTCCTTTACTTGCTAGTTAGGTTAGGTTGCTCTGACTCAGTTCTAACCCTAGCCCAAAAAAATAAAAATAAAATAAAAATGAAAAAAAATTGCAATGGGCAAGAAAGGCAGACCTGGTCTGAATTAAAATATATCACAATATTAATAAATTATAAATATTAGTAAAGCATGATAATAAATTTTGTTAAATAATAAAATAATTTAGAAAGTTTCAAAATCTTATTTTATATTTTTTCCTAGTGCAAACCAAACATTGCATAGTACAAAGGGTATTATAATAAAATTTACATTATTATGTCCAGTACATAAGCACATCAAACAAGATATAATACAAAATTACATGTATTATGCATCAACCACCAAATAACGTACAATACAAAAAGTTATCCTGTGACTCAACTACTTGTCCAGTGTTGTTTTGTATGTCCTATCTTTTTAGCAAATCAAATGCACCCTTAAGGAAGCTACTCTATAAATTATTTAGGAAGCAATAAAAGTCAAAAGAACTAAGTTGTCAAGCTCTATTCAGTATCAAAGACGAAAATTTGTGGCGTAGACAGAAATACATCATCTTTGTTTTTTTTTTTTTGTGAAATACTTCCAGAGCTCTAACTCATTTTGGGAGGAACAATAAGAACATAATTTGACAATAAAGCTTTTAAAATACAATCAGGTGCAATCTCATGCACAACAAAATAAGAACTTATCTTCAAAGCTTGCTTAGCCATTTTGTCTGCAACACAGTTGGCCTTTATAAACACATGGTCCCAAATACCATTATCAAACGCTACTACAACTCTGTGAATTTCTTCCACCAGTTGATGATGAGCATTGCAATTCAAAGCATAATGGCCAAGTGCATGAGGATGCCATCTCATCTCGTCAATACTGCAACACGAGAGACCTGAGTGACAAAAGGCTTTAAATGATTTCCTATCGAACTTGTATGATTGGACAATGTTAACAGCTTTTGTAATAAAATCCATGGGGGGACAAATTTCCTGTGAGCATATGGCCGAATTCCTTCACCACCAAACAAAATGTAAAATGATTCCAAATAGAGAACTCCACTGTATATTCTGAACCAAATGGCACTATGAGAGATTCTTCTCCAACCATCTTTTTCAATCACTACAATTATAAAAAGAGCTACCTTGATCCACTTAAACAAAGAACTGCCACACCACCCTAATATCATGATAGTCTCTAAAATGATGAAAAAGAGACTTTTCTCCACCATGGCACAAATGACAAAAGGCGGTTTCACTGAAACCCAGACATAACCTTCTCGCATTTGTTAGAACACTTTCATGGCTTAACTTCCACAGAAAACTATGAATTCTTTCGGGGCCATTCCATCTATGCACCAGCTTAAATAATTTGGACTCTTGAATAGTATGCAAATTACAATAAATTTCATATGTTGACTTCAAGGAGAAGGATCCATCCGCATTTCCTTTCCATCTCAATCTATTTGGATCGTCATGGGACTTTGAGGGGTTCATGTATGTTGCAGCCCTGATCGTTGGCTTAGGTAGATACTCCTTGACATTATCCAACATCCGTCCATCAACAAGATCCACAAATTCTTCAACACAAGTCTCTAGCAAACTCTTAGGTATATCCAACAAAGCAATGCTCGCCAACGAACTAAACCCTTCCACCCAATAATCATGCCAAAACTTAATAGAGGAGCCATTTCCTAAACCACAATGACTGTGGGGTTGGAAAATGTCCCAAGTTAAACAAAGGCCCTTCCAAAAATTGCTCCCAGGCTTTTTAGTATTTATAGAAGGGATCAGGCTTGAACCAAATCCATATTTACTATGATTGATTGAAGCCCACAACGGGGGATAGTGATCACAGAATCGCCAGGTAGCCTGCAACATATAAGCCTAGTTAACATCCCTCATCTTTCTCAAATCCAATCCTCTTTTAAACTTTGGTCTACACACAGTGCCCTACACTACAAGATGAATCTTCCTATTTTCATATGTATCTCCCCAAATAAATTTATGGAAACTTTCTTAATATCATCACACATCGTCTTCAGAAGCAAGGTAGTCTACATCACATAAGTAGGAAGAGCTTCCATAACTGATTGAGCAAGAGTTACTCTACTTGCAAAAGAAAGAGTTTTGGCTTTCTAGGCACTAAGTCTCTAATGAACCTTGTCCGTAATAAACTCAAAAGTACCAAAGGAAGCTCTTTTATGGAAAAGATAGGCACCCCCTAATATTTCCCAAGATCTTCTATCCAAGGGATCCCCATCTCTTCACTCAGTTGGTTCCTTTGATTAACACCAACATTTTTGGAGAAAAAACATTCTAGATTTCTCCATGCTCAATTTCTGGCCAGAACTCCTACAAAATAAATTCAAAACATTTTGGATTAAAGTAGCTTGTTCCAAAGAAGCATCCGCGAACAAGATAAGATCATCTACAAAGACCATATGAGAGATAAGGGATCCATGTCTACTTAATAGGATTGGCTTTCGTGTCTTCTGCTGCACAACTAAGTTAATGAGCTGGAACAATCTCTTTATACATAGAACAAATAGGTATGGAGAGAGGGTCTCCTTGTCTAATTCCCCTGGTTGGGAGAATTCATCCAAGGCTTCTCCATTCCATAACACCTTCATGGAAGCATAAGAGATGCAATGTCAGATCAAATCTACAATCTTATTAGGCATGCCTATATCATGGAAAGTATCTCAGATAAACTCTAGTTGAGCCTATCATAAGCTTTCTCAAAATCTATCTTGATTGCCATCGGGCCTTTTTTACCAGTATTGCTCCTCATAGAATGGAATATCTCTTGGGCAGCAATGATATTATCTCCACTTTGCCTGACAGGAACAAAGCTTGACTGAAAAGGACCAATCGACCTACTCATAAAGAGTTTAATCCTTTAAGAGATGAGTCTAATGACTTATACATAACATTACACAAACTAATGGGCCAGAAATCCTTCATGCAATTAACCTCCTCCTTCTTGGGAATCAATGTTACAAAGGTTTTATTGACTTCTGCCACCTTGTGGTAATTTTGGAAAACATCCTAAATAAACTAACAAAATTCTCTCCCCACTATATTCCAATTATGTTGGAAGAACACAACTCGGAAGCCATCCAGACCTAGAGCTTTAAGACTACCCATTCCTCTCATTGTTTGATGAATTTCATCATAGGAAGGCAATCTTCTCAACTCTTCCCTATCTACTTCCCCTAATTTAGGAAAAGCATTAGAAATAACAAAAGGTTGGAAAAATGCTTCTTTGGTATACAAGACTTTATAAAAATCAGTAGCCATTATTTCCAGTACCTCTTGATCTATGACCAAATTCCCATTCCCATCCTTTAGCATATCATATTTATTTCTTCTACGTCGAACAACTATAACTCCATGGAAGTATTTGGTGTTGTGATCCCTCTTATACAAACACTTGGTCCTAGATTTTCAGTACAATGCATTTCTTCCTCAATTAGGATCAGTTCATACTCCTTTTAAACTCTCTTGCACTCCAAGTCAAGATAGGAATTAAACCTAGTACCTCTTCTGGCATTTATAGAGTCCAACTTCTTCTTTAGAGCAACTTTCCTCCTCCATAAACAACTAAATACCTCCTTATTTTGAGGCTTCACCTGATTTGAGAAGTGATTGATATTCCCAAACCAAGATGAGTTCCTAAAGCCATGCCGCCAAGTCCTTTTCACAAAGCCTGGGAAATCCTCATGCATAATCAAAGCTACTTCAAATCTAAAAGGCCTCATTCAAGGATTACATCTAGTGTGGTTTTCTAATCTTAGAAGGATAAGTCTATGATCATATTTTAATCACCCTAGATGCACCTTGGAAACCCATATCTAGCGTGGCTTCTTGGAGCTTCAACCTGCAGTTCATGTTGATCAGACATCGGTCCAATTTGACTCCCAATTCCTCCTTCCTCCAAGTCAACCTATCACCTTGGAAACCCATATCATGCAAGTTTCCTTGGGACAATAAATCATGAAACCTCTCCATATCACGATGACCTTGTAGATCGGCACCCCCAACACTATCCAAAGGGCATAAAGTACTATTAAAATCCACTATGATATCTCGTTCTCATGTCATCTCACTATTAATCTCTCCTAGCTCCTCCCAAAGGACTTGTCTTCGAGTTACTTGAGGTGCTCTATACACCGCCGTAAGAAGTCATTCTCTCTTGTATCTCCCCTTGACTTTCATGTGGACCAACCGAGTTGAGCTTCTAAGTACCTCTACCTTCCACTCCTCCAATCTCCATAAACACAAGATACACCCAAAGTGGCCCTACGTATCTTTACAAAGGAGCCACTACTACAATAAGGCTTTTCTAAGTAGGTCGAATTGGGTCTTCTAAGTCGGTTTTTAACCGTCTTAGATAAGCACGTCGTAAAAGGGGGTGGATTTTACAACAATGGGTATTGAACCGTCTTAGAAGATAAACCATACTAAGACGGTTATGATATAACTGTCTTAGAAGTTGACGTTTTCCAAGGCGGTTTTTGCCCAAAGACCGCCTTAGTATACTCTCTTTTCTAAGTCAGTTATTATATAACCTTCTTAGATTGATTAAGTTTCTACATCGGTTGGTAAAGTAACCGTCTTAGATTGATTGCCAAACTAAGACGGTTTTAGAATAACCGTCTTAGATTTACTATAGCATTGTTGTCCTTCTACATCGGTTAGTACAGTAACCGATTTAGTTTGCCATCCTTTCTAAGACGGGTATTTAATAACCGTCTTAGATTAGTTTTTGTTTTTTTATTATATTTTTGTAGGCCATTTTCTTGGATGGATTTATTTTTTCCTGTTGTCTTCTATCTTTTAAGCAACAAATGTAAACCGCATATTTATGGAAACCAAAACCATATGATTATTTTCAACATTTATAAAATGTATTATTCATTACAACAATTTACATCGAGCGAAATGTCAAGTATAAATGAAAAAATATTCTATGCTTCATGTTTGAAACCCTACTATATCACTGCAAATATTAATTCAAATAATTATAGCAAATCTCATTTCTATCCACATGGTATGATATGCCTGTAAATTAGATTCTAATAACTACAAATAATTACTTTGTTCATATACTAAATTTAGATGCTACCACCAAGCAAGGTATAACAACGACACAAAAAAAAAAAATCAAACACAGCCTGAAGTATTCTAAAAGGGCTAATTTAGTATGAAATTTACTCTTTATGCTAACCTTGTCTAATGCAAGACTGAGGCACTTCTTTGTTGTAGTTAGATCTCCTTTTTTCCAAATGCAGTTTCCTAAATGTAGCCAAGCATATGCAAGATATGGGTTTAACAACACACATTTAATGGAGTCATCCCTCATATAGAAAAAAACATTCTAGTTGGAACTACTGATTAATATACTAAACTACTAGTTGACTTCACAAACACGGGCACTGACTATCAATTGTATATATATCTATGATATTCTTTATGTTTAATTAATTAATTTTAAAGTATTTAATAACATGCTATCATGAAGTATCTTAGTGCATGGGGTACCCAAACCTATATGACATGAGCTAACCTCAATTCCATCACTATATATAACTAAGTCACACCAACCATTTCTGAAAAAATTTCATTCCAAAAGCGATCATATACAGACCAAAGTACATCATTCCAAATCACCTTCTAAAGCTTTTCTTCCCACCCACACCTCGTTTAACAAACGCCTGAAATTTCAGATAATGCTCAAATAAGTTATGAGGAATCAGAAAAACAATACAGATCCAATTGTTTATAATATAATAAGCCAACTTAGTCCAAAATATATGGCATGCCAATAACAATTAGAAGAAACTTAACTGTTAGTATTAGATATAGGAAGCTAAATTCATCCAAACACACGAACGAATGAAAACTATAAATCTGAACTGGATAAGTATAACAAAACAATGATAATAAAAAAGAAAAGTTAATTGATAGTGACATAATTACTTAAAAAATTATGTATTTTTAAAAAAATTTTCTCATTGAAATATTACATAATGGTTTATATTTCCAGTTCTCATTTATCACAATAAAAAAAAAGTTCTTATTTCATATGTACATATAGAGAAGCTCATGTACAAATACTTAATTACTGTTATAAATAAAAACTATAAAATTAGACTATTAAATCATATTTTAATGATGAATATATTAAAAGAAAAATATACATAATTTTCTACGTGTTATATACTAGTATTTACAATAATAAGTAATAACATTAATGATTCCTTATTTACGTGTTATATACTAGTATTTACAATAATTTTACAAGTGTTATATACTTATTCTAATTACCTTATTTGCATGTTATATACTTATTCTAATTACCTTAATTACTATATTTATATAAAAAGTGCTATCTCTATTTTTTTACATCTAACAAAAATATTCATTATTCAAAGTCTTATTCTCTTCTTTATCTTTTGTATTAATTTAACAATGAATAAAAAATTAAATTGCTTTAATATTTATCCACACGTGACATTATGTTCTTAGTTTTTCCTTATTAGATAAACATTCGTTTATATTGATAAAAATTAAAGAAACAGTCTATTACCCAAGTGGGTCATTTTCCTTATTAGATTAACAATACTCTTGCTCCGGTCATTTTCCCCGGATTTCCTTTCTTTTTCCTTTTTTTTTATTTATTTATTATGTATTGCTATTCTTTTTCTATTTTCATATTTCACTTCACACTGATTGGACCTAGGTGCTGTAAACTTTTTCATAGGCTATAACCCAATTGTTCATCTAGATATCTAATGTTGAGCCCAGTTGTTACGTATACAAATTCTTATATATGGACTATCTTGAGCCCAGATGTCATAATTTTTATTTTCAAATAAAAAATAATTTTTATGAGATGCAAAAGAATGGTATTTAAGGGAGTCTTATTATTTTCTATTATTTTTCATCTCAAATGGAAAAGAAAGAGAAAATAAATTATTTATATGCTCTTCATTAGAAGTAATTATTCTCAAATATTTTTTCATACATAAAATTAAAAATTAATCTCATAATCATATATAATTGAAAGAAAAAATGAGAGGAAGAATGCTCTGGCTTTAAATATTAAAGTTCAAAACAAAAACAGTTTAGTGACATGAATCAAATGTGCTTACCATTTAATCCTGCTGTAACAAGAATGTGTGGATAATTTTGTGCCTTCCCCTGCAGAAAATGAGAGGATTTAAAATTCATTTCATGCAGAAGAAAATAAAAATTATGCTCGGACTGAAATAAATGATAGCCAATGAAAGAATACAAGTCATCAAGCACAACCATAAGGTTCTCATGTTATCAACGGGGGAATATGATTTCATGTAGAAGTAGAATTCCTTCTTTCTAGGATCACCCCATTCATGCAGTAACACAATGAAAAAATCTCATTTGTAAAAAAGAAAAACAAGAAAAATCATCATATCATAGACATTCTGTGGACTAGCTTGAACAACGAAACTCAACAATTTTGATAGCACATATGAAGCCAAGAAGTGCACAGTTATAATAATCTTTGTGAAGAATATTGATGACAATTTAATGCCTTTTATTACTATCAGTTTAAAAGGGCTTTTAAAAAAAATTGTCAGTTTAAAAGGCAAATGAATGGTATGAGAATTTTTAAAAAATAATCTTCTTATTCATAATCTGAGACATTTTATGACAAATAATATGAAAAGGAATGTTTAAAAGGAAAAAGAATTTTTAAACTTTGTATCAGTCAACCTAGACTTAGATGAAATGAAGAAGACTAATGATGAAGCATTTTGCTGCCCAAATTAAGTTATAATAATGAAGAAGACTAATGACTAATATCCAAACAAATGTATGTTAGAGCGCATAGATGCTGACAACTTGAATGAATTCTTCATAGCATAAGAAGAAAAACATCAATTACCTGATAAAGTATTTAAAATATCCACCACTAATTATTTGGGCAGAAGTTCAAAGATGATTAACTCTCTTATATAATAAATTTTTCTGCCCAATTTTAAGAGGGAACTAGTATGCCTTATATGTCTAGCATCATTGGACTTGATAGAAGGCAACTGGTGTTTAGACAAGTATATGAAGCTGAATCTAGTAGGCACTTGCTGTGCAAGTTGTATAAGGAAAAACGTAGGTAAGCCAATGAAATAAAGTTTACAATGGATTTTGTACAATCAATGATGGCTATAGTGGATTGCTACGTCTGTTACTTGTGACATATAAAGCAAGTGATATTATATTACAATTACTTAGAAGCCTTGTTTATATAGTTTTACATGCCCCTTAGTTCAACTTCCTCTCAATAGATTAGGTATCTAGTTTGTTAACTAAAAGACCTGAACTAATCATATATATTTAAAATTTCATTTAAATTATGCAATTGAAAGAAGACTAATCATATATATTTGTATTTGAAATAATCAAATAATATATTATGCAATTGAAAGAATACAATTATACAAATACAAATCTGGTTTTCTTGTGTGAGTAGGCAGATAATGTAATCATAGATATTTTGAATTTGAACTGGTACAAAGCACAAACTATGAAAGGCATCATAGATATTTTGAATTTTTAATCTGGTTTTTATTCCTTAAGTTCATATATATGAACTCAAATCTGGTTTATTTGCTCAATTATTTTTTTATTATACTATATACAAATCTGAGTTAACAAGAGATGTTGTAGATAAAAAGAAGACTCAATTTAAGCAATTGCATTATTAGTTTCTATCCGTTTTTGAGAGAGCAAAATAAAAGATATTTACATACATGTCTAATCAAACTTGAAGGGAATCCTCACTTATCTTTTTTTAAAAAACTTTGTTTGATTAACAATACATTTTTCTCCAGCATAAATTATATATATTCATAAAAGGCAATACATTCCTCAACAATGAAATAGGGTAGTATGCACTGTAGCAGTTACATGAATGGCATGCATCAGGTTGCAAGGGCTACCAAAAAGATAACAAGACGTACCCAGAGACCTGTCCCTGTTCTGAGCAAATACAAGAGCAAGATCTTCTATGTTTCCTTTTTTACTACATATGATTCTAGAATCATTCCCACTTTTGTGTACAAAGTCAAAAGAGCCTCTCTCATCACCCACAATGACCATGTCCATAGGCATGGCATGATCTGAAATAAAAAAAAACATCATTTTTGAAAGAAAAAAAATGAAAAAAAGCCCAAGCCTGTGGTAATTGGGTGTAAATTGAAGTCACACTCTCAATTGCAGTACAATACAGTTGCCCCATCTAAATTCAATTATGAAATAGCTATTATGTGTCCCATAGACATTTTGAAACAAAATATTTTAGTGAAAGCAGGCAGTGATATCTTTAAGTAAAATAAAACAATGTGTATATAAACCCTAAGAAATCATTTCCTTCCTTACTCTTTTATCACACACTAAAAATGAGGAGATAATCAGATAAATGATATAGTCTACCAAACAAAACCCCAATTTCCTCCTAACTTTTTCCTGATAAAGTAAAGAGTAAATGAGAATATGAAGCAAAAACATACTTAAGAAGCACAATAACAAAAGGTATAACAGAATATACGCATATAAGTATCACTCACCCAATTTCTCTAGAACCAATTTCATGTCACTGCTTGCTTCCTATGGAGCCAAATCAAAGTGTTAGAAACAGAACCACGAATGAAATAAATAATAATAATAATAATAATAATAATAATAAATAATAAAATAAAATCAAAATTAGTAAATAAGTGTCCAGTTATGAACTTATTCTAAACACCGTCATCAACAACTCCGATGTAGAGGGGTTGGCAACCCCACGCGCGCACGGCGACCTTACGCGCGTCGAGATCGGGCTCGACAGAAACCTTCATGGCGGCGGAGGAGGAGGATGAGGAGTCACAATCTCTTTGCCTCTTGAGGCACATTGAGTGGCCTAGAATGTGAAACTCCTCAACTTCTTTGTCCTCATCATCGTCTGATTCAACATCTAAGTTGTCATTCTCCATCTGTTGTTCCATGAGCTGCAGTGGCACCGGCGGGTCGGAGTGAGGAGGCAGCGAGGTGTGGGAGGAAGAAAATTTGAGGGACAAGTTAGACTGAGGGTGAGAGAGGTCCATGGAAGAAAAAGAAGAAGAAGATACTGAAACGATTCAATAGGTTAATTGATTAATCCTTACGAACGACAATGACAAAGACAAAGGGAGTAGTAGTAGCGGTAGTGGAATAGGGATTGTAAGGTGAAGGAAGAAGAGAAGGTCATCGAGATTGTGAAAACCCTAATCCTAATTTAGAATTGGGAATTGAGAAGAATGAAATGGGCGTGGGTTTGATGGAGGAAGGGGATGTACCTGGGCGCTGCTGCTTTGGTTGTGAATGAGAAATCCTCTACTCCCCATTCTGTGTTGTCTCTTTTATTTATTTTAAAAATCTTTGAAAGACGGTCATCAACAAAGACCGTCGTTGTCTTTATTCAACGTTATTACAAAATTGCCATTATGCCCCATTCTAAGACGGTTCCTTATGACCGTCTTAGATTTTGCGATGTAAGTATTAATTATAACTTCATTAATTACAAAAATGCCACCGCGTGGCATTCTAAGGCGGTTCTACAAAACAGTCTTAGATTGTGTGTCGTAGAAAAATGCTTTTCTAGTAGTGAGCCTTAAAGACCAATCTTATGAATGATATTCTTAGCCTTATATCCACTAATATGAGTCTCCAACATAACAACAAACGATGATTGATTTTGCTTCATCATATCTCTAATCAGAACACCAAAACCTTTAGAGTTCGTGCCTCTAGAATTCCAATTAATCAAATTCATGAGGAGTGAGTTGTAGGATTTGGTATCTTACTACTAATATCATCTTGGGTAGCTTTAACCTCCTCATTTGTATCCATAATAACAATGGCATGGTCTACATTCGCATCCACGTGGGGTATTGAGGTCTCCCTCAGCTCACACTTATTAGCAACATAAGTCACTGCCTCCTGGTCTATGTACACTTGAGTAATAGGAAATTCACTCCATAGTCCCAGGAGTAGAAGATTGCATCTTTATAAGAGTTAAACTTTCCTCCAAGGATTGTTAAACTTCACTTGTCTTCTTCTTCAAGCCCACATATGCTACGACCTCCGCACAAACTAGTGCATTATATCAAATTTTCAGTGTAACTAACTTCTTAAAGTTTGCCTTGCCTCCCTTTGAAACTTCATTACCTCTACCTCCTTGTGGATTCTTATCGCCTTTAGCATTTTGAGTCTTGACCTGCTTCACTACTTGATTGGTTTTCAAATTATCCTTCACCATCTGGGCAATTAAATTCAAACTAGGGCCCACCACTTTCCTTTTGGACGATGAGGATGGTTGTTCATTTCCAATATAAGATTTTCCCCCTCCCTCCATTATCTTCATTTTCACGTCTGCATTAACTCCATTATTGACCTTAACATTTGAATTGATTAAAAGGTCAATCTCTAATTTTGGTGAAGGATCAATCTCGAGGATCTCATGGTTTAATATAACAGCAAAGCGGGATCTATTTCCATCTAACTTTTTGGAACTTCCAACAACCTTCTCATAATTATTTTTTTATTTCCAAGCGAAATAATTGTTTTCTTTTTATTCCCTATATCCCTATTTTCCCTCTTGTAACTCCTTTGAGCAATCATCCACACACCAAAACGGGAATCATCATCATTAATGCCATTAACTTCATGCATTACTACAAAATTGGCATTCTACATCGGTTAAAATGACATTTCTACATCAGTTTTCACGTGTCATTGTAGACGGCGTCGTTGAAACAGCTGCGTCTTTCTACATCGGTTGAACGACCGTCGTAGAATGACGCGATTCAAAGACGGGTCTAGAGCCACACCCGTCTTCGAATTGTGACTATTCTAAATCGGTTTTCAGGACAACCGATGTAGAATGTCCAATGTTCTACATCGGTTTCAGCTCTAAAACGTCGTAGATTGCCATCCGTGGTAAAGCATTCTACATTGGTTTTGCGTAATAACTGATGTAGAATGTCAACCAATACTACATCGGTTTATTTAATAATCGATGTAGAATTATTGATTTTTTTTTAAAAAAACAATTTTCCTTTTTCTTCATGAATGACAATAACAATGCAAATATAATTAAATTTTCCATAATTAAAAGACGTATACAAGACACAAACCACTCATTCACATAGACAAAAGCACACATTGATAAAATTTGTGATGACGGAAAGAAAAACAAAATAACAAAAAACTAACGAACATGATAAATAATAGGCCATACATTTATGAAAACAGCAAATCGGGTAGAGAGGAATAAATGACAAACATTTCATGCTCTAGTGAAGATCAAAAGCAAATTTTAATCACTTCCTACCATGCTAAACTGAATTTAGGGCCTATTAGAGACTCTAGCTCCCCATTTAAGAATTAATATCAACATTCCATTGAAGTTCCAAATTTTAAATTTTTTTCTCTATGCTACTGAAATCTAGATGCCCATAGCATTAGAAAAGATATTCCAAACACAGGCAAAGATAAGGGATTGGAGTATTCAAGGACAAAGTGAAGAAGTATAAGCAAGTCAGGAAATAAAGGAGTAAACTGTAATGGTAAATATGAAGTATAAATGGAAGTTATTAGTTATTATAGATAATCTCCTCATCTCTTATACCTACAAACTAGGAGTTATCTTTTATAGGACATTTTAATTGTAGTACTTAATCTAAATTCATAGGGCTGAGACCCAAAGAAGATTCTTAGATGATTCCTTGGTATTTTAAGAGTTCTCAAAATGTGCATTGGTTAAGAATACTATAGTATTATTTACCATGTTTTCACATCTTAGATTGAAGGACAGTTCAACAAGGAATGTTGCCACATAACACTGGCTATTTTTTTTAACAAAAACCAAATTTAACCAATTGCATAGCTTTTAGGGGAGCAAACGAAAAAGAATGACTAAGACCTCCAACAAGAGTATATATAGTTGTGGCACCATAGAATTTACTCATCAAGGAAAAGAAAAAAAAATATATAGTTAAAAAAGGAAGACACCTCCCAGGTCATTGAGCTATTGTACTTGTAAAAATGGACAAGGAAACTTACCACTAAAATTCCCTCTAGAAGAGATGATTTAAGTTGGCAGACTTCACAAATTGTGGAATTGGTTGATTCATTCCCGGCTGTACTTTCTGCTAGAAATCTTTGCAAATCCCTGTAAGAAATGAGGTTATTCAACTTATTGGGAGTTGATCCATTCACTATAGTAGGAACTTTGAAAATAACATTGGAGAAAAGTATAACTTAATAACCAAAAATCTACATCCTCAAACGTATCCAAAGACAACATAACGACATAATTAACATTAGTTACATTGGCTCAATTTAACCAAAAATGAGTTACAGGGTGAGACTCAAATGCAGAGTAGTTACTAGTTAGTATTGAATAAATTATAAAGAAATGAAGGAAACAAAAAGATTAATATTGAACTTGAAGTGTTGGAAAAATAATTCAATGCGATCATGATAAGTAGTTAATTACAATGAGCTTTATACACGAGCCCATGCAAAAAGTTGGTTATAAAATATTTCATTCATTCAATTCATGATACAAACAGCTGAATAACAAAATTTAAAACTAATCATAGATAGCTACATCAGAGAGAGATATAAGAGGTAATTAATGTGAGTGAAAGAGAGATATAAAAAGAAATAAGAGGTATTGATGGGATGTATAATAACTACATGTCTTCAAGTACATTTTTTTTTCTTTTTGTTTCTAACAAGTGAAATGTGAGTACCCGACCAATAAGTACAAAAATGCAAGCAAAAAAGCATCAATAGCCAAAGTTGAAAATCTAGATCAAATAAGAAACAAGTGATAAAACAAACAAGATAGGTAAATAGATAAACCTTTTGTTTATAATATATGCCTGAAACAAAAATGTTAGGAACCATGATTTTGGATGGGATAAGTGTTTTAAGGTTTAACACCATAGGCCCAAAACTAAAAAAGCATCAAAGCCAGGCCAAACTCTTGCATTCCTTCTATTCTTGTCTAATAAATATATAATTAGTATTACTGCCATTTTTCTCAACCTTTTGGAAAGGTTTTCCCTCCCCAATTATGGTAACAATCGTTGATATAAATGCCTTAAGAACACAGCCAAGTTTGGTTAAGTGCCATATTATATTTGGCATGTGTACCAATATAAACTATCCAACATACCACATTCATATATGAATCTCAAAGTTTTGCATTTTTGCAACTTAGAAGCTATTAGTGATGAAAGAGAAACCCAAAATAAAATACAAACTACTTTATAGTTTATAAGTTATACAACCATGTATGATTGTTTATGATCTTTGTCAGCTTTTGCATATTTAGAAAATGATCTTGCGATGATGCTTCATAATTTATATAATAGAACACAACATTTTTCAATATTTCAGTTTCACATAAGAAAGGTATCACACCGTAATTTAAATCTCCTAAAATCCATTTTCTCACTGAGTAGCAGTTAAAATCACTCACAAAATGCATTCATTTAGAAAAAAAAAACCATTCAAAAGATTGGAATATACCTCCTCTGCATGAAGCTGACTGAGATATGGATGATTGCATATATTATGAAGCTCCATGACAGAGTTGTGTACTGATAGAGCCTAAAAATTATAAATTTCAAATAGACCAGTATAGTAAGTACATATATGTAGACTATCCGGGGAAGCTACTTTATCTAAAACAAAAATAGAATGAAATAATTCTTAGTATAGTATCAAAAGGTCAAGAAACATCATTCAACATAGAATAAAATACTAGAAAAGATACCTTTGAATTGCCAATAGAACCAAGATTTTCTTCCACCCTCTTCATCAAAAGTTTTTGATATGATGAGGCCTCACATCTTATTAGTTTCTCAATCTTCTCAGACAACTCATTTTCAACCTAAAATAAATTGATAATGCAAGAACAGTAACACAATTGATTTCAGAAGCTAATATATCTTTAAGGCAGACACGCTAGGGGGCTATTTTGTTTAAGAAAATGTTTTCTAATTTTACTTTTAATTACAAAACCTTGTGTATTAGCTAATTACAAAACAGCAATATGTGATAGATATTGTATGGAAGGCGAAAGCCTATAAAAATTCTAGAGCTGGGCAAATATGACACTAGAAGATATAACTACTTTATTTAGAATGACATTCTTAGGTCTATCCTCCGGCCTTTGGTTCACAAGCTCTGATGGGCTTCGATGAGTCTGAGTTCCCATCTTTGAGAATTTTGATCCACCCAGCCTTTCATTTGGCACCAAATCATTCTGAAGTTGCTTCCTTAAGGTTACAGCCTCTCAACATTTGTTCAATTTGTCTAAAGATTCATCCAACCTTTTTTATCTATATTTGAGAGGAATCTTATAACTTCAGAACCAAGGACTACTCAAGTAATAAACAAACTTTAGGTCATCAATTTTTAAACATTTTTCCAGACAATTTAGTCAAAATAAATTCCAAAAATAGAGAAGAAAAAATATAAAAAGATGATAGGCAATCAGCGATATATGCAGCAAAAGCAAGCTCTATGAAATAAATGATTAAAAATTATATGGAATGGGAAGAAAGATTAAATCGGTGTGACTTGAGGAAAGAATTAATGGTATTGTATAAAGTTCCTCAAACTACCTAGCCCTGACAGAAGCCTCTTGTACACTTGCTTTGAATCGTTTTAGTTCCTCCATAGCCACTGGAGGGGGAGGCTTCAAATTAGCAGTTCCAAAAGCATAATCTTCAAGAGTATTTCCAAAAGATATCCCCAGGACTTGTCTTAACTCGCCTGACCTAGTATATTTTTTATCTCCCATGGTTATCGCATCTATTAACAATAAAGCTAATAATAATAAAGCTAACATTTCTAACAAAATTAGTCAAATCTAATTTGTCGATAAAAAAACTAAAAATGCCTTTACGCTCTGTTTTGGTGGAAGCCGAGTCTGATGAGCCTTGCGGCGTGCTCATAGCGGAGATTGAACGGAATTGGAAGATTCTAGAAGCAACGCTAACACTAGAACTAGAAGCAAAGCTCACCATAATGGATTCAAGGCCACACCCAATCTTATCTTCAGAATGTGGATGGTATGCAACGAGCTTCTCAGCTATAGCTTTCTCGTCCTCCTCACTCACCGACTTTCTCAGGGCCGAAGAGCGCGGAGGGTTTGCCAGCACAGATTTCCATGCGGCCATACTTCTGTTTGTCTCTGACGCCGACGTCACCGCCGAGGCATTGAATGAGGAGCTGGAGGAAGCCATCGGGGAAGGAGGGGGAGTTTGGGGTGTGGACGGAGTAGGGGCCCCGGAGAGAATGACAACGGCGGGGTTGAGGTCGATGATGGTTGAAAGAGAGGACTTGGTGCATTCTCTCTTTCCTCCACAAAGTGCATGGATAAAGAAAAAAAGGTAGAGAAACAGGCAGTCCCACCCGAAGGTGCTTGTGAATCCCACCTGGAGGTGCTCGCAAAGGTGAGGGCCGGAATCAGGCATTCCCATTGTTAGAGTTTGGTGAAGACTGAAGAGAGAAACGGAACTAGTTCATTAGAACTTTAGGGTTATAATTTGTAAAAGTATTGAAAAGTGATTAAAATAAGGTAGTGAGACAAGCGCTCTTCGCATTCCCTTTGGCATTCTATGCCAGTTCTACGAGAACCGATGTTGTAATTCATTTTCAAAGGCAGGTTTATCAAACCCGTCTTTAAAATTTTATAATTATTTACAAAAATGTCACCGCTTTACTTACAACATCGGTTATTATACAATCATCGTAAAACCTGCGTCATAGAAAAGCACTTTTCTAGTAGTGATGAATGATTTCCTAATTTATTCTTGTTGTACGGTTGACGTCAACCTTCGCATGCTGACGATTCTTTAACACCAAACCACCCTGATCCTCTTTTACCCCTATCACGTCTTCGTTATGTCTTGTCATCATCAACAATGGTAGTTATGAGCATTGGTCTCTTTTGTATCTAGACCGTCCACATCTAAAGCAAATAGAGTGGAGTCCTTCATATTCGAGCTGATGTTTATGCCCTCAAACATAAATATGCGACTAAAGGTTCTTCTCCAAATCTAGTTCAACACAAATCCTTGCAAACTTCCCTCTTAAGTGTATCAACATCAATTTATCCACCTTAAGAAATTTGCCTAAATTGGAGAAAATTCTCTTAAGGAAGATATCATTTTACAATTCAATGGGAAGTCATTGTATACGTATCCAGACTGCCACATTCTTAGACTTCTCTGCATTAATCAGAAAGAAATGCCTCCAACATTGCACTAGGAGGTAGTGGTTCGCCACAATCCACGGGCCTTCAAACAAGGAAATACTATAATCTTTTGGACTGTAGAAGACAATTTGATATTAACCATCATGGAGGTCAATGGTTTGAATCATGTCTTTACATGCCCAATCCCTTTGTACTTTGGACTCAATCATTCGAAAGTTTAATCTTCTACGCAATATGTTTACCACTAAAGTATTAAGCCATGGAGAAGCCCACTTTAGCAGTTCCACGTCTGACGAAGGAATCATTGGGTCATCCATCATTCCTAGACCCTCCCTTCTCCTTTGGAACTTCGCCTATCACTTCCCTGTTCACGTCATCACCCATGTTCATAACTTTCTCTCCACTCCCTGCTGGGTGTAGCAATTTGTCTATAAAAGAGGCGGATATCCCTGGTGCAAACACTTCAAGACCTTCCTTAACTTTTTTGGTACTCCTGTGGAGAATATCGTCCTCCTTAATGATCAAGGCCGAGTCATTTTTTTTTTCAAAACCCTAACAGAGTGATGCAATCATACCCCGCAAGGGCATTGGATAGAAGACTCCAAGTAGATTGGGTCAGAGATCCAAGGGAAGGCCCTAGGGTTCTCATGAGCCTTAGGGTAGATTTTGAGCCCATGGGCTAAGTATGAGCCCGCTTATCTATGTAAATATTAGAATAGGTTTTTCCTTCGTACGGGCCTTGTATTTTGGCCATTCTAGTAGTATAGGGTTTTAGCCTAGTATTTCGAGACATTTTGAGTAGTCTTTGTAGTAGGGATTTTTTTTGTATTTTCATGTATTTTTTCATGGGGGTGAGCTTAGTTATTATAGGGGGTGTGTAGCTAAACTCTAGCTTCTTAGCTATTAGAGAGGTATGTGTAGCTAAGCTCTATCTTCTTTAGGAATCTTCTTAAGGAAGCTTCTCAAGGAGGTGAGCTTAGTTATGAGAGGGGTGTGTGTAGCTAAGCTCTAGCTTCTCAAGGAAGTTTTCTCAAAGAAGCTTCTCAAGGAAGTTTTCTCAAGAAAGCTTCTCAAGGAAGCTACCTAGTCTATAAATAGAAGCATGAGTAACACTTGTTGTAACTTTGATGAATGAGAGTCTTGTGAGACACAACTCAAAGTTCAACTTCTCTCCCTTTTTCTTCTTTCAATTTCGTGCTCCCCCCTCTCTCTTTCTCTCCCTCTTTCTTTTCCTCCATTGAAGCATCCTCTCCAAGCTTCTTATCCAAGGCTTATCTTGGTGGTGAAGCTCCTTCTTCCATGGCTTATTCCCTAGTGGATGGCGCCTCCTTTCACCTCTTTTCCTTTGTCTTACGATGCATCTTCAGGGTGGAAAATCACCATTAAAGGACCTCATTGAAGCTCAAAGATCCAGCCTCCATAGAAGCCCCACAAGCAAGCTTCCATCAAGGGAGCTTCACCACCAACATGAGTCTTGGATACGAAGCTTGGAGAGGATGCTTCAATGGAGGAAAAGAAAGAGGGAGAGAAAGAGAGAGAGGGGAGCACGAAATTGAAGGAAGAAAAAGGGAGAGAAGTTGAACTTTGAGTTGTGTCTCACAAGACTCTCATTCATCAAAGTTACAACAAGTGTTACTCATGCTTCTATTTATAGACTAGGTAGCTTCCTTGAGAAGCTTTCTTGAGAAAACTTTCTTGAGAAGCTTCTTTGAGAAAACTTTCTTGAGAAGCTAGAGCTTAGCTACACACACCCCTCTCATAACTAAGTTCACCTCCTTGAGAAGTTTCCTTAAGAAGATTCCTAAAGAAGCTAGAGCTTAGCTACACATACCTCTCTAATAGCTAAGGTCACCTCCTTGAAATGAGAAGCAAGAGCTTAGCTACACACCCCCTATAATAGCTAAGCTCACCCCCATGAAAAAATACATGAAAATACAAAAAAAAAAATCCCTACTACAAAGACTACTCAAAATGCCTCGAAATACAAGGCTAAAACCCTATACTACTAGAATGGTCAAAATACAAGGCCCAAATGAAGGAAAAACCTATTCTAATATTTACAAAGATAAGCAGGCTCATACTTAGCCCATGGGCTCGAAATCTACCCTAAGGCTCATGAGAACCCTAGGGCCTTCCCTTGGATCTCTGACCCAATCTACTTGGAGTCTTCTATCCAATGCCCTTGCGGGGTAGAATTGCATCATAGAGCTCATCATACTTTCGTGTTTGTTTTTCCTCTATTCACCAAATTTTCATTCATAAGCTTTGTTTGTAACAACATATTCAGCAAAGAATTAAGTTTAAAATTGGTGTGCCCGGAGCACCAAATTTCCTATTTTATCCCTACTAAACAACTTTCAATATTATTTCTCACATGTTTCTCTTCAAATAAACAATATAACATATCATTTTATTTCTACTCTATTTCTCCTTTTTCAAATTAGTTATCTTCTATTTCCATCTACTTTATTTATCTCCTCTAAACCAAACACACCTTATTCCCCCCAAAATATCTCCAACTCTTCACAGTTTTATGTACTTTGTTGTACTCAATCCATTATCAGTTAGAATTTAATTCCTTTTGAGCATGAAAAATATAGCCATATATGTGTAATTTTGGATTCGCGTCACCTATCGATACAAGACCAAACACGTGGATAAAACAAGTAATGATATCGTTAATTTAAGAGTTATTATTTTTTTATCATTGAGAAAGTACAACAAGAAAATTTGTTATTTATATAGCTCTTTATGTGTCTATTTATTGCCATTATACATTTATATATCATTTTTTCTAGCAGCAAATTATTCTTATAGATAAAAATCATGAGACTAATCATTCGAGGAAGTAGAATATCAGTTAAAAGAAAACTCATCTCCCCACATGTACTATTCTATGCATATTGTCACAGATCAAATCCTTAACATATGTTTGAAGGGTCTACACTACTTGTGTCATGGATTGAGCCCCTAACATATGTTTTTGTTATATCATTTATCATAACTTAAATTTTCTTTTTTTTCTTTGTCTTGTAAAATTTATTATAATACTTATACAAATAACATTTATTATTATTATTATTATTATTATTATTATTATACAAAACTTCCTACTTATTGTTCTAAGTAAATTTTACCTGCCCAAAACTAACATAGGCCTTCATTCTTTCTTCCAACATTTAATGCATTTATTGTTCTACACCAAAATAAGCTTCAATGTAAGTTCACTCATGCAGCCATAAAAGTGTTTGGCTATCCATCTTCTTTTGCAAACCTTTAAAAATGTGCATAACTATTTGAAGATACATATATAATTCTAAGTCGTTATTAATTTATTGTCATTGGAAACTCCTAACCATTCAACTCTCTCTCTCTCTCTCTCTCTCTCTCTCTCTCTCTATATATATATATATATATATATATATATATATATATATATATATATATATATATATATGAGTTTGATAAATTTATAATCTACTTGTTCTTATGTACTATCTCTAACCCTATTTTGGGAAGTAAACAATAGTGATAAATTTTGCACTATCTTGTTTTGTGTTATTCTTTCCTATAATATTTTCATGTTCTATATGAGTTATGTATACAATTATTTGTGTACTATCATAAATGTTATATTTTATGGATGGAAGATTATCCATTGTTCGACAAGGATTATGGATGCATAAATGACACCAAAAGACATACTTTTCATTATAAAATACACCATGAAATAGTAATATTCCATACTTCATTTTGGTTTCTGGTCTTCTAAAAAGTGTTAAATCCTCGTCAAAGGATGTTTTTAATAATGAAGTTTCCTTTCTTCATTCCTTGATCAAACAATTGTTTGCGATTGATGTTTCTTATGCAGTTTTGGTATCATCATTTTTTTCTAAGTAAAAGTATTTATATTTGTTTTTCTAGTACTAGTTGTATTGTCTCTTTGTAGTCATTTCAGCATATGTCATATGGTTTTTGTGAACATGATTTTTCTAAGCATTGCAACATGGTTCAGCTATTTGATATGAGTGTGGCAACAAATGGCCTTGCAAGCTAATGTGGAAATCAAATAATCCTCTCTATCATGATCTTATTGGTGGTTAAAAAATGTGTTGCCAATCTAACAAGGTTGCTGGAGGAACCTGTATAAAGCATGGAGTAGAATGAAATTGATTTATAGTAATTGAATAAGCCACAAAGCGCTGCCATACTTGAGGTTGAATTAGATATTGTGTAACAACTTTTGCCCTGCAATTGCAGCAAAATTATTGTTTAGTATCAAATATTCATTTAGAATTTTCAATATTTCATTTGATTCTCAATTCTTAGAGATTTAAATTTGCTATAATGAGTTGTCAAAATTTTAGGCCATATCAGTTAAAATGAAATAAATCAATTGTTTATATTATTTGTATCAAATATAAAAGAGTAATTGATGACAAGTAATTTCAATTTATCTTTTATCCATAATCAGATATTTATATATAACATGCTTTACACCGAAGATTATAACAGTTCAAACTTATAGTTGCATACTTCATATATAAAAAAACAATGATATGCACTACATTTAAGATTAAAAACAACCTAAACGAGTGGCATGGAGTAAAAAGTGTTGTAGAATGACATATGTTTAAAATGTATAAAACTTCTTACTTATACAAGTAAATTTTACCTATCCAATTCCATTTTTCTTCCGGTATTTATGCATTTATTGTTCTGCATCTAAATAAGCTTCAAGTTCACTCACACCGTCCTAAAAGTGTTTGGTTTTCTATCTTCATTTGCAAACTCCTAACCATTCAAGTCTCCAATTAGTAATGTAGAGGATAAATGTCTAAAAAATATAATTTAAAATGAATAACAAAAATAGCATTGATTGTGGTGAATATTGATATTTATATCTTGTTGATAAAATTGTTATTCTATTTTATATACCAAAAAATATATTATTCTATTTTATTAGGAAAATGTGATAAAGAAAATTAATAATTATTATCATAAAAGAAGTAAAAAAAGTAAGAACAAGGGTTCAAATATATAAAAGTAGGGGAGAAAAATATACACATTTAAGATATTTATAAGTGTTTTTAAAAGTGAGGAGGTGCAAGTTCACCCCTCATTCAAATGTGGATCCGCCATTGGGTATAATACATGCAGAAAGTTAGAAAAAAGTGTCTAACATTTTATGTATTTTAGGGGATTATTTTTTGATGGACTTGATAATAATAGTGCTCGTAAAAATAAAAGTTTGAGTTGTTGTCACTACTAAAAAATTTCTTTTTTACGACACGCATTCTAAGACGGTTATAAGTAACCGCCTTAGAATGTCACGCGATGGCAGTTTTGTAATTAAGAAGAATAATTTTTCTTTTATGACACACATTCTAAGACGGTTCTACCGAACCGCCTTAGAATGTACTAGGGGCAACTTAAACGACAACGGGTTTATATATAAAAACGTCATTGTTTTTTCCCCTAATTGCATAATTGCCACGCGTGTACTTTAATTTGAAATCCCTAGACTCTTGCGCTTCCTTCAGTCTCTTGCGCTTCCTTTGACTCTTGCCTTGGCCACCAGCTCATGGCCACACAAGAGCATCACCCACTTCCGCGACGATCGCTTTCGCGACGAGCTCCACACTGTCCTTGGTTGCCGCAGCAACCTCGCCCTGCCGCGCGTATTCGTTGGTGGCATCTACGTTGGCGGAGCCGACGAATGCAGCTCCACGAGAGCGGTGAAGCTCATGTTTTGAGTGCTGGAACAGTGTATGCTACTCATATTTTAAGTGCGGTGAAGCTCATGTATAAAAGAAGGCTCTATTTCCTCCCTGCCTTATTAGTCATGTTAACTACTCAACTTCTCTTTCATCCATATTAACCCATGTCTCTGTACTCTGTCTCTTTCTCGTTTAGTTTATGCCTACACAACTTGTGCTTCAATAACTTTTATATTTATTGACTCGATGCAGACACACTCAGAATCCATAGGACATGAATCTATGCCTCTTGTTAAAAAATAAGAATTTATGCTTCTTGTGCGTTGGAATAATAGAGAGTGATGGAAAAAGATTGGTGGGTATGCATTATCAAAAACATGCACCTTCAAGATTGTTGTGTGTCCCTTCCTTGTTCCTAAATCAAAGCCATGTTTCTTGAGGTGTGAGATAACAACACACATAAAATAATAAAAAGAAAAAGAAAAATTGGGGTTTTTGTGATGGCGTGTTGATAAAGTAGTTGGTGCTGCAAAGGTGTGTTTGAATTTGGTATAATGGGTAATTGCTGGTGTAGGTGGGAGTCATCAGAGTTTAGAGTTTCATCCAATGTAAATTCAGGTTGGTTTACTAACAAAAAACCTTGTCTTTCTTTGTTTTATTAATTATTTATCATTGCCTGGAATGAGTAAGTGTTTTTGGTTTGTGATTTGTTGAGAGTTTTGATTAGATTCCTTGTTTTCCTCCTTCTGGATTGTGTTTTTAGCTCTTGAAAATGGTTTATTCATCTCCTTTTATTTTTTCAATATTTTGTCTTTGATGGGTGTTATTCTCAAGGATTTCATGATTTGGAGCTTTCCAATGTTCCCTCCTTAATTGCTTTCTTAATCACCCTTTCATCTGGTTCTTTTTTTCATTGAAGGTTTTATGTGTTGTGGTTATTGAATCATTTGAATATCTAGTGGAACTTTGATATGCAGTATTACTAGCTTCAAATAGCTCATCCTTGTAGGAAAGTTGATATTCTGCAAATCATTGAAAGACAAAGAGAAAAAAAAATTGAAATTCTTCATGTAGGAGTTACATGTTGTCTTCAAATCAAATCTTATTTTTTAAAACTTTTCTATAGTTACTTGATTGTAGAATCTGCTCATATGACCCCTAATAACCTTTTCCTACATGTGGTGAATAATGTGAAACGTACATGATTCTTTTGTGGAGTAGGGAAGGGGAGTGTACATGTTTTGGCTCTACTATTCTACATGTATTTATGGGGGTATGGGTTATTTTGTGGAGTAATGATATTTTGGATGAGAGCGTCATATAATTGCTTTTTCAATCTATATATCATCTATCATTATACAAACAAGGCCATGAGTGACCACGTGTCAAGCTATCGTTGCTCCAATTTCCGCCTAAAAATGTCACCTAATGCTACAGTGCCAACAAAAATGACGTGTTTCCAATGCATTTTCATCTATCAGTTTTTTTTACGTTTTTTTATTTTTAATGTTGCATTTTCATCTATCATCATTTTCCCGTTCCTGCCTAAAAATATCACAATCTCCACATTTATTGTTTTTGTCTTTTTGCGTTTATTGCAGACGTTTTCCAATGTTGACTCTACGTTGTCATTTCACATTTTCAGGTTACACTACCATTTCGCATTCCTCTTACATCCCTGTTGCTTGGTTTCGTGTTTCTTTTCTCTCCCGTGAGAAAAAAACATGGAAGACAATGTGTTGGTACTGTTGTTCTATGCTATGGAAGACAAGTGGAAGCTTCTGATGTCTCCTTTGCTGCTCATGCTCTTGCTTATCTCACCACTGGCTTCCTTCCACCGTACCTACATACATGCATAAACGGACCCTTCGTAAGTTTTCATTTCCCTCCCCGTCTTCTGTGTTTTTGTTACATCTAAATATGCGATTTTTAACACCACATTTCTTCATTTTCCCAACCGTCTTTTGCGTTTTTTCTTTTTGTTTTTTTTTTCCATTTCGCTTCCTGTGTTCTTTGTTTGGCAGAGAAGGTGGACGAACACACTAAAGCTGCGATTTTGATGAGTACGGGGGCGTTTTCTTTGTTGCTCCAACGTTAATGCCCTTCATTTACCCTCCCCGTCTTCTGCGTTTTCTAGTATTCCGATCTGTTGCGGTTTTTTATGCTTAAAGTTTTCTTGCATGCTTTTGGTTTCGCAGAGAAGCTCGAAGAACACACTAAAGCTTCAATTTTTTTATTTTTATAAGTACGGGTGCATTTATATTGATGCTTCTTCAAAGCTTTATGATGCTGCTTTGCTTATACTTATCTTGCATGTTCTTTATTTCACAGCGAAGGTCGAACAACAAACTAAAGCTTTGATTTTTATCTAAAAAACAACAACGATTTTTATCACAAGTTTTCTTTGTAGTTCTTTCAAAGCTTAATTTTTTTGGTTAATTGTTTGGGTGTTCCTGATCCTTCTCCTACTTTGTTTCGCATAGAAGCCCGAAGAACACACTAAAGCTTTGATTTTTATCTCAAAAAAAGAAGAGATTTTTATCACAACAGGTGCAATTTTTTTTGTTAATTATTTGGGTGTTCCTGATCCTTCTTCTACCTTGATGGCGCTTTCTTTGTTTTCCCTCCCCGTGTTTTGCGTTTTCTTCCATTTTGATTTGTTGGGGCTTTTTTAAATTATTGCTTAATCTTTTATTTCATGTTCTTTGTTCTATGTTTTCTTCCATTTCTCCTTTGCATGTTGATTGTTATGTCCCCTTATCCCCTTATTTGATGTATACAGGTTTCAATTTTTTGATCAGGAACATACTAAAGCTTTGATTTTTATCTCAAAAAAAGCAGAGATTTTTATCACAACAGGTGCGATTTTTTTGGTTAATTGTTTGGGTGTTCCTAATCCTTCTTCTACCTTGATGGCGCTTTCTTTGTTTTCCCTCCCCGTGTTCTGCGTTTTTTTCCATTTTGATTTGTTGGGGTTTTTTTAAATTATTGCTTAATCTTTTATTCCGTGTTCTTTGTTATGCATTTTCTTCCATTTCTCCTTTGCATGTTGATTGTTATGTCCCCTTATCCCCTTATTTGATGTATACAGGTTTCAATTTTTTAGTGTTCCTCATATTTATTGGTCCGTAGTGGTGACTTTATTTTCATTTGGTTTGAAGATTACTTCCTTCACAGTTTAGAGTATATGTTAACATAGCCTTTACAATATCATTCAGGCAATGTTATGTTGCCCAAATTCCTATATTTTTGTCAATTTTGTCTCAGATTATTAATTCATTGGTGGGTTATGTTCTGAAACATATTGGCCTTCGCAATTTAAAGTA
This sequence comes from Glycine max, assembly GCF_000004515.6. NCBI lineage: Eukaryota > Viridiplantae > Streptophyta > Magnoliopsida > Fabales > Fabaceae > Glycine > Glycine max. The sequence continues at coordinate 12,811,971 of NC_038245.2, forward strand.
TATATTAACTTAGCCTTGACAATATCATTCAGGTTATGTTATGTCTGTTGTGAAACATATTGGCTTTCATTCTTTTACATGTGCAATGATAACTTTTGCTTATCTAAATGATATAGTTTCTAAAGAGTTATTTGTAGATAATAATTTTGTTTTTTTTCGCATGCCTGTCTATCATTAATAAATGATACACCAACTTTGTTTGCTTTTGTAGCAGTGGTGCATTTTGTATCACCTACTTATTATTTGTGTGTGTATTATGTTGTTTAGTTAAAGTTGTTTATATTTTGGTATATCCTAACTGACATTGGTTTTTAATTTTGACCGAGACCAACAAACTACACGACTAATAGTGTTCGGCATTTCGAGTACAGGTTTGTCATCTATTATATTTCTCCTTTAGTTTTGTGTTTGTTGAAATTTTAATATTGTTTGCAATCTTTATTGTTCTGAATTGGGTTTGGTCTTTGTTGCAGTGGTTGTTAATGTCAAAGTCACCGGCAATGCTTCTATTCTAAAGCAATCCAAATTCAAGGTATCCCCTTTCGCCCTTCTTTTTAATAGGTATGTTCTTCTGATGTCAATTATACTTAATTTGTTGCAAGTGCAAGTTTGTGGGTGAGTGAGATGGTTCTTAAATCTGAGTTGATGATGGAGATATTCTTTTGGCTGGATTTTTGTATGATTTTCAATTGCGTGATTATTTGAATTTTCATCATTGGTTAGGTTGACCCAAATTAATATTTACATCTTAAATTGTATGTTTAAGACCTTTTATTTGGACTTTCAGAGAATTTTACCCAGACCTTCATTTAAATAATAAGTAATATTTACATCTTAAATTGTATGTTTAAGACCTTCTATTTGGACTTTCATAGAATTTTACCCAGACCTTCATTTAAATAAGTAATGTATAATTAACCGAAAAATTTGGTGTGGTGTACAAAATAATGTTCATCTTTCATATTTCTTTCTTTTTCATTATACATGTGTTTTGTTTTCCTAAACTAATAAGTATTATTTTTTATGTAATATTTTCATTAGATTTAATTATTAATAATTGAATAAATTTTGACGTCGTTGTCAACTTAACATATAGACGCCTACAAAATCCTGTTAGTAGATTTTTTGGAATTTGTGTTTATACAGTACTAATGACTCCTAACACTTTAGCCTGTGGATATAAGCATGTATCAAATTAATAGCCTGTGTGTAGTGACCGACAATATTCTAATTTCAATTTTTACAGTGACATGTCACATCCATAATAATTATTAGAGTACATATAAGAATCCATATAATTAATACACTACTAGATGTTTGCTGAGGTGCAATTTCCCAATGCCAAAATACTACCTGTCTAATCATAGATCAGGAAGTGAAAAAGATCATCTTTTGCATATACATATAATTATTTTTTTGATTAACAGTGCTACTATTTTTAAAAATTTAAGCTTTGGATGAAATTATTTATTCTTATTTAATTATACAACAGTAGTCATAATAAACTAGCACATGAAGTGTAATAGACTCGCAATAAATATACAACAGTATTCATAATAAACTAGCACGGGAAGTGTAAAAGACTATTGGTTATTATGTACATTGTTAACTATTCATTATAAGTGTTCACCCTCCTCCCCTCATAATTAAAATGCAGTATTATATCAATCCATAACCACACAGTATCACCAACTTTTCACTCATTTGTCGAAGAACATCTCCAAACACAAAACACCATGAATACATCATCATCGAGCACGTCTGATGTTGTAAGTTTAACTTTTTCATCCTTTATGTTTACCTTCTTATAAGTATATGTTCAAGTTTGCTTCATCATGCATCCTTCATCCTAATTTCATGACCAACTTTTTTGCTTCATACATGTATATATTCGATATACATTGTCGATAACTTTTGTCCTTCTATGCTTGCTCTTTTCGTTCATAGTACATGTTCGATATTTTGCATATTTATCTTCTCCTTTCAATAGGCACAAGTTTGTTCACTTACTCATTGCATAAATGATTGTCATCTAGGGTCCGTCAAATTTGCAGGTATCAATAATTGTGCACCGATTTGAGGCATCATTCCGTCTTGAGAAGGTCACAATTTTCACACCTAAACATTTATCTATTTATGTTAATCTCAAATAAATAATATGTTTAAAATGTTAACATGCAAAACGGCATTGAGGTTCCTTTATCTTATCATAGACAATGGTCCCCAAATTATCCAACTTATGTGCTATTCGACTACAAAGGAAACAAGCACTTTATAAAGCTTCATAAATATGCTAACTGATTCTTTTTTGGCGATGGACTGAAGGAATTTAGGAGAACCCATGGCATTTACGAAAGTGTTATCATGCATTTTGTTGCATGGGATAAAAATACTAATTTCAATGTGGACGTTGTGGGACCTCTACATAGACAAACACACCAAAGGTCAACCACAACCACCAGGCCCCATGTTTTTACCATTGATGTCTCTGAAGATATGATACAACACAATTATCAATTGGTAGGTATTTCTTAATATAATCATAATCCTTTATATTATTTATTGTTGATGTTTTATCTTTAATCACTGTGTTCGTTCTAACCTAGGTTCTGCCACCAAAGGCTTCAAATTATTTATCTGGATCAAAAAAATATATAATTGTAGATCGTGGTCGTGGTAGACTTTACGAATGGATGATCACCATGAATAATGGCCTATCATGTGTTGCTGAGTCCTAGATCCAATATTTAGCTGACAGTCATTTGAAGCCTGGAGATGAGGTCGTCTTCTTCTACAACTTTGACCAACACTTATGGGAAGTCCTCTATAGGAAGCAAGTTAAATGGAATCAGGAAGAGGACGAAGCTGACTCCACTTGAAGAACTCTTTAATTATTTATGTTTGTTTTATTTTTATATATTATGTTTGTAACTTAATTATCTTCATGTAACGGACAATTTTTTTTGTGTTTACTTTCTGTTGAACATTGTTAACAAAACTACAAATATTATTATCTTATATTCTATGTTTGTGGATTCAATGTTATTATTTTGTTATATTCAATGTTTGTTGTTTCCAAATAATATGAGCTCGGCCTTTGAGAAAGGCCTGCACTTTAGTGAAAGTGGTTGTTCACCTTTGCAGAACCAAGAGACATTGAAATGTAGAGCTTCATTTGCTTGAAGTACATGTAAGTTATTTTTCTTTGTCTACTTTGTGATTGATTTTTATGTACTTAGTGTATACATTTACTATTGCAGACCATTGATCCAACGCCAACACTCCGTAGTACTTTCCTCTCTGCGAATTAAAGTTGTGGAGGTTTATTGTTTGGGATCAGAGACTCCGATTGAAGATGGAACCTCATATGTTTTTTATATAATTGTTTGTTCATAAATATGTTATGTGTGTCTGTCATAGTACTTTGAATTGTAATTACATTACCGGTCTTTTCAGACATTTCATCTTTGTAATCTGAATCATATTATTATATATTGGGTTATTTATTATCTGCTTAAATATACAAATTAATTTTTTAGAAATATTTTTTAAAGATTAGTAATATTTAACATTTAAGAAACCTCAATTATGAGTATGAGCACATCTGTTGGTGATATTCAAATAGGAGTATGAGTTCGGGCGTCGACACGGGCAAAAGGCTAGTTAATTATATTTGATAAAATGCAGACCAACTTTTTACCTAATCTACAAGAAGAAATCATCCGAAGGGTTTCAATCACTATCTTATGTTGTTGCACTGTTCAGTTCAATACTCTGCATCTATTATGCATTTGTCAAAAAGGATGCTAGCCTACTTCTCATTACTATTAACTCCTTTGGATGATAGAGACAATTTGCCTAGCCATCTTCCTGGTTTACGCCCCAAGTAAAGGCAGGATATTCCTTTTAATAACTCCTAATAAATTCTTGACATTCTTTCTTTTCCTTAATTTCTACATTTTTTTCAAGAGAGAAAAATTAATTAGTTTTCCTTTTATTAAATGTCACAGCTTTGGACCATGAAGCTTCTTCTCATGTTGAATTTTTTGGGTACGGAGCGATGCCTCTTTCAACCCTATACCTTACAACGGGTTCCTTATTGTGAGAGGATGGATTTGTCTTGTTTTCAACATAAGCGTTTTTGCTGCTCCTCTTTGCATTATGGTAAGAATTTAGGAGCAGATTATTTAAATCATATCATAAAAGAAAATGATTACGTATACTTTTATTTTCAGTGTTTCTTTTTCAGAAGCTACTACTTTTTGCTTCTGAAAAAATATTAAAGATTTTTTACTTTTTTTCTTGAAAAAATGTTATTTATTAAAAATATTCAAACAAATCCTCTTAATAATATTAGTATTCCTCTTTGCATTTTTTTTCTTATGCGCTCAAAGATAAATTAAACTCCTGTGATTGTAAGTTAATTTCAATACTTTTGTTTTTATGAGATAGCTCAATTCAATAATGGTACGTGCGGTTAGGACTTAGGCATATCTTCACATTATACAATTTATACTCACCACTAAACTTTTGTCTTATTCCAACTAAGGCTTTTCCTTTATCACTTTATGGTTACAAGGGACCTAGTGAATACTTTAATCTAATATAAATTAATATTCAGTTTTGCATTATGGCTCATCATTCAGGTACCTACTCTCCTATTTTATCATTACATATTTGTGAAGTTTGTGGTTTCATTTTGGATTTCTTTTGTTATTGATCACCACATGTGACAGTCCAAGATGAGTAAAGAATACCCAAGTCATCACTCAAGTACTGCATTGTAGTAGATATGGTCTTGCTGTAGGTGCCAACTTTGCATGGCTAGTGCGGATTTTAATGATTGTTTGTTACCCAGTTTCTTATCCAGTTGGAAAGGTATATTTTTCTGTAGTGGTTGTTCCTTGGCATTCTTTTGATAACCTATATAATATAATTGAGAAGAGAACGAAGAAATGGAAATTATAGCACTAATTTTTCTCATTTATTTATGATGGATTTTATTTTAATCATGATGACCTCAAGTGTTTCTTTTTCTCACTAATATTTGTTCCAGGTTCTGGATCACCTAGTGGGGCATAATGAGGCTTTATTTAGGAGAGCTGAGTTAAAAGCCCTTGTCTCCATTCACGGCCAGGAGGTATAAATTAGTAATTATTTTTTAATAAATAGAATAAGTCATGTGAAGATTGGTGAAGCTATTCATTGTCTTGTCTTGGTGTTTGATTCATATGTGTTGAATTTGTTTTACACAGCTTTTGGATTAAGCATTTATCCCAATCAATTTGTTTTACACATTCTGAAGATTATCTATCTGCTAAACTTCTATCTACAAAAGAACATGTAGAACTGAGAACTTTTGAATATATGGTGGCTATATCTTTTTCTATGTACATAGGCTAAAACAATTCATCACGGGTGTGTATGTACTTATTTGATATATCATTTATGGAAGACCAGTAGCTTGGAAACTGCAATGCCAATTGAAGATAATCGTAAAAAATTGGATTTTGGTGTATTGCTTTGTTATTAGTTATGGTCAAATTCAATGACATAGTAAATTGTCTGTCATTGTTAGATGGGATTCCAATTTCCTGGCAAAGCTGTTTACTCTGTGGTATGGATAGTTGCCTTTTCACTGTTCATGGAATTTTTGGGCTTCTCTACCCATAAATGGTACTGTCGAGGTGTGTTATACTGCACCTTTTAACCTTTGAATGTGGGAATTACTTACATTAAATATGTACCATATGTTTTTGTGTAATAACTTAACAGATGGAAATTATGAAATATGGTGGATGATTATTTGATGAGCTTTAGTCTGATTATTTGATGAGCTTGCTTCTTGTGTGTTTGTTAAAATGACCCAAAAGGACCATTATATTAACTCATAAGATAAAATTAGGTTTTTGGACTAGGCAAGCTCTCGCACAGCTACCAATGATCAAGTGAAAAAAAAAAATCAGCACACTGTATACTGATCAGCACAGCTGCCAATGATCAAAATAGGGCCTAAATCCTAGTTTTTATTATGAAACAATACCTCCACGGTCTGAAACGTGACTTCTCGGAATTTGACTTTTGAAAGAAATGAGATAAAGCTGTTTAATAGGGACCAGTGTTGCATATATTGAGACAATTTTATGTTTTATAAATGCTAATGGGTAGTGTATATAGCTACCCCACCCTGCTGCAATATGACCTTATAGCTTCTGTTGCTGCATTAGCTTTGTGATAATGAAGCTTGTCTTTGTCAATTTTGATTCTTAAAGTGCATAACATTTTATTAACTTGTCTTGTATATTGTGTGGCTATTTTTATATTGTTTATTACAGAATTAAAAACTATCATAGGGAAAGTTTTACTAAAAAAATTCGAAGTAGTTTCCACAACATGCAATATAAGCAGCATCAAGAGATATTTTGTTCCTTGCATATACTTGATTCCATCCTACTAGCCAATTAGGTATCAACTTTATTCTGTTCTGCCCTTACAATGATTATTTCTTTTATTCTGTTTGATTTTCATTTTACATCAACCACTTTTAAGTTTATAACTGCCATCTCTCAATTGCAATCTCAGGCACACTGATGCAAAATGACTTTCTGATATGTTTACTGCTATATTAAAGTTAGAGCCATTCTAGTGAACATCTTTCTTACTGTTATATTAGCTGTTAACTACCAAGGGATATTTGTGTCAGGTAGATAACACAATGTCGCTGAGGCGTTTCTTAGGCTATTCTGATGGTGGGGTCATGAGGTCTGATGCAAAACCTTGTTTCAGGCTAATGAGGCACATAGCTGCAATCTTTAGTGTTGGTGGAGCATTTGGATTTTGGGTCCTTTGCCGAATGCACTATGGTTTGGTCTACCTTTTGCCCTCGCTTCTCTCTTGTTCTATCTGAACTTTGTGACTAAATTGCTGACAACATTGTTTTCCTGTGCATGGCGATTAAGTAAATCCACAATTTATGCTAGGAATGGGCTATGCTACTTGAAGGTATGCTTAATATTATTATTTCTTATGAAATTTAGTGACTATGAAGAGTCATAAGTTTGTGTGGAGCTATCTTTCTCAGTTAAATAGTAGAAGGAAAGAAGACCAAGAGAGACACAATTTTGGAAAGATCATCGTAGAATAGTATCTATTCTAAGACGGTCACGTGTAAAGGACCGTCTTAGAATGAGTATCATTCTATATCGGTTCTTGAAAGACCGTCGTAAAATGCATATCATTATAAGATGGTTCTTCATATGCAACCGTCTTAGAATGAATATCATTGTACGACAGTCTTTCTAGAACCAATGTAGAATAGCCTATCCCCCTTTTAAGAATGTAGAATAGTCCAATTAACTGATGTACATTGTAGTTTTTTTAGTAATACAATTTTTTTTTTTTACTTTTTTATAGAATATAATATTGTAATTGTGTTCATGTTTAAATTTCACTTAATAATAATGTATTATATTACATATTTAATTATTATTAAAAATCACGGAAAATCTGACTAGTTATTATTATTAATAATAAGCAGAGACACAAATTCTTAAAATGCCGCCAGTTGATTATTGTTGACATCTCAACTTCTCTAATGTTCTCTTTAATTGATAATGTGCATCTTGCTGGAAATGTCACCTCTATCTTCAATTTCTCATTTCTCTCCTTCATATTCATAAACTAAGTTTCAAAATTCTTCTTTCTTTTATTATTCATCAATGTCTTTTATTGTTATTCAAGACTCAGACTTCAACTGTTATATTTTTCATTATTTAGAAGTTTATTTCTTTTTATTAGCTTTAAATTATTGAATACTTAAATATTCACACCTTCATAATTATGAGCTTAATACTCAATTATTTAAAAATTATCTTAGTAAAAATATTTTATAAATTATAATAGAATAAATCTTTTTTTTCTTCTAAGATATTAAGTAACCCATTATTGAGAGATTGATAGTTTTAAAATGCCTTTAAAAAAATGTTAGTTTTGAAAAGTCTGGAATGTAAAGAAAAGTGGATTTCCAAATTTTATGTAAAAAATATCTATTAAGTTTTCTGTATAAAAATAAAATTAGAAAGTTAATTTTCAGAAAGTAATTTTTTACAGATTTTTATATTTTATTCATTCATAGAAATAGAAAACAAGTACTAACAAGTTTACATATTTCTATGATTTCATTTCTCAAACAATGAATAAAACCATATGTATAAGAATTATTAGAATAAATTTAACAAAACCCAATATGCAATTAGTAAGAGTTGTCATTCTTTTCTTTGATGTTACAGCACTCATCATTCAATTCCATTTGAGCATTGGCAGGTATAGAACTGGTCCGCTTGATATGCAACAGAGGATGAAAAATAAATGAACAATAAAATTCCATAAAATTCATATTTTATTCTATTTTAATTCAAAATTTTCTTTTTTTTTTTTCTTTCCACTTTATCAAACATTTAACTACATGCAAATCTTAACACACACTCAGAGCCCTTTTCAACACCCTCATCTCAATGTCATTGATAAATCAAAAGCCTGATTATTGGCATTCCAAGAATTTTACAAAATTTACCTAACCTTACAGAAGTAACAACTTGCTACAATAAACTTTTAAAACCAACTCATACTTATTTCAATTTAAAAAAAAATTGTCAAATTCACAACTTGTAACAAATAACTCAATCTTTTCATCCAAATACACCTACATTACTCCACAAAATTGAGTAGTTGCATTGCACTGAACAAATTAGAATGAAAACCTTTTAACCCCCCAAGTCGGCTATTCGAATCAAACAATCTCAATCTGTGTTTTAAATTAGAAAAAAAGAAATTGATATCAAAACACACCAAAATACTTTTTGCACCATATAAACTGTTTTTTCCTCATAAACATCTCTACTCCAGTATAGGTATTTTGTAAGATGAAACTCTACATGACATAAAACAAGAGACCCAACCCTGGAATACAATCTATAACACAAATGTACCTGAGAACCATAATGTACCTAATGTAGTTTAAGTCCCAACACATTTAGCCTTCAATGAACTGTTTAGTATAAACGCGGTGCCGCCGTTCTCTTGCATAGATGACCCAAAAGATCAAAGACAACATTACAGCAGCTGATACCAAAACCAACCCAATATAAATCAATTGGCTGTTTCTCTGCAGACCAGGGCAGTGATTGTTGCTGATGTCTGTGAATATTTTCCGAACGAAAGTGCAGTCTTGTAGGCCAACCAAGAATGGGCCATAATGATATAAACCATAGCTTACATTCACTGCAGCTTCCATTTGGCCATAAACGGTTGGAGTCATCCGACCGGGTGTCTTGCAAATGTCTGAAGAAGAAACCTCACAAATATAATTCTTCCACACCTGCTCGAAAAAAAATCTGAATGTTATACATTTTATATCAGGAACATGCAGTTTGGTTCAAGTTAGTCAAAAACTCAATCATGATTATATTCGTAGGATAACAAGTTTTAACACACCCTGCAATGAACCATGCCCAAAAATATGATCTTGCGAGATCACCTGGATTCATTAAGCTTTTAGACATGATGAGAAACCTACCTATTGTTTTTTTTGGGGGAAACCTATCAGTTTTTAAGACTACTGAACCTAATTTGTCTTTTGCCATTTAATCCTTTCAATTTATTCCCTCTTGATCTGCTCAAGGGATTCAAAAAGTGGAGTGATCGTTCAAGGTAGATTGCAAGATGGTGGGTTTCACATCAGCAACTAGGGTGTGCCAATGTGAATGGTGGAAAAATCAACTATATTAGTTTACCTCTAGTATTTTGCTTGCGTATGAGTTGTGTGATCTTTTGCATTTTTGAATTTAAGTAAACACTACATTTGATTTAATGGTTTCTTTTTACTATGTGTGCGTGTTTGAACAATTTTGCATTTTTGGCAGGTATTACAATCACACCCTTTACACGTCTTCCATGGCTCCTCTAAAATGAGTATTTCACTTACAGACAAAAGTGAGACATCAATTATTAATGCAAAAACTACGAGTATATTAATGACAAATCCATGATCAGTTGTCATATATGTATATATACTAACATTTAGTGTTAATTTATTTTTTTATCAATGACTGAGATTCCTTACATTTTTGTCTCAAGTGAAGGCTTACTTTCAAGGTTTGAGTTTCAGTTTTGAAATTTTAGAAACTGTTGTAAGTTAGAAATAGATAAAATAAGTGCACACCAATTTTCTTCCCCAACCTTTCACTGTCTCTCTCTCCGCCCATGTCGTCACCGAAAGTGATTCTCAACAGCGGCACCATTTTTTCTCTTTCTTTTCTCCTTCTCCAACAGCCACGATACCCGCATCGCAATCAAATATAGAAACATGAAAAATCATCTTCACTGAAGCTTGCGAGTCCTTTACAACACATGGTATCATAAATTGTAGTTCCAGATAATAAAAAAACAAGAAAAACGAATCTAGAACATCAACAATATTTTAATCTATGCCCAGAAAAAAAACCCAAAACCAAATTGAAAAGGAAGAAAAAAATAGAATCAGATTTGGAGAAAAGGATAAGAGATCACTCAGGCAAGAATTTGGGGAAGAACAAAGTGAATCAAGACAGCGGGGGATCCGCAACGGTGGCAGATCTGCAACGAAGACGAAGCCATAAAGGCGGAGCCACAACGAAGGTGGAGCTGCGACGACAACAGGTCTGGGAAGGCGACAGATCTATGAGGGAGATGGATCTGCAATTATGAAGCAAGACTATGCCGTCTGGGTATGGTGGGGGTGGAACGATCAAAGGTGGGGAATGGTGGAGGGGAAGGCATTGTTGGTCATCGGAGGTGGCAGCGGGAGGCAGGTAGCGACGACCAGCGAGCAGTGACCGGCAAAGAACGGTGGCGAGAGAGAGGGTCACGTGGAGAGAGAGAGGCCACCAGTTCTTTTTTTAAAACTCACCTCCCAAATCCTAAAACCAATTTTTATTGTTTTGTAAATATGGTAAAAAGTGTTTAAAAACTAGTAAAACATAAACTCATAACAAAATTATCCGAAAACGTTTTAGGCTAGGAAAAAACAAGACAAAAAAGTGAAAAAGGAGGACTCAGCAAGAAAGTGTCTAACTAGGCTTTTGTTTGATATAGATTCACTTTTAAAAATCTTAAATAGTCCCTTACCTCTGCAGCTTTGTCCAATGAAACTTCCCCATCTGCACATGACCGATTTGTGAGATCATTGTTAAATGGATTGCACAGAGGAGGCATCAAGGGGCCTGATTGATTGTAATACAAGGGTCCAGCAGCAGGTGGGAGATTTCTATTTGTGACATTGGAAACAATGTTGCCAAGTAAGTTAGCAAGTTGGTGTGTCACATCCCTGGTTCGAAACAAGGTTTCCTGCGCAGTTGCATTATCCACACAAGGAAGAATTTCATCCAAGGCTGTATGTGCAGTAGGGTTCTGCACCCACTCATCCATGGCAACACATGTATCTGCGACGACACTGGTGCAAATATGCATAAAAACAAGTTTTATGTTATAATATGCAATACAAACGATTATAGCAGCAACGGACTTCATCAAATGATATAGACACGGGTGATTAAAATGAGTCCTCATACCTCAAAAATTTCATAAATTGAAGAGCTTCAAATTTGAATAGTATCTAGTTTGTTTTTTTTTCCGTTCTCATGTAGGAAGATTTTGATTTATTATTACAATTGAAAAATACAGCTTCAATTGCCAAGACTCAAACCTTGCATCTACAAAATAAGCCAATCCAATATACGATAATACACTGGAAAACATCTGACTTGAAAAATTGCTTTACTTTTCATTTTCCTCCAATGCCATTCACCAATAATTTTATCAGAGGCAAAACATATCATAAATCCAGGATTCTAATTTTTATGTTGACATATTATTCTCCCAAATAAGCACAGAAGAACAAATTTAAAAGAAATGACGCAATGAACTGGTGATTATATAAGTAACAAAAGCCCATTCCTCAAATTTTAACCATTCACCCTCTCAATCAGAAAAGGTAGCATGTCACAAATATAACAATAATAAAAAGCCAGCAGATAGTTCAAAAAACATGTGACAATGTACTCCTTAACATCCCACCTTGTCTCACAGATATTTTGAAAATTTTAAACGACCCTTGCAATTTCAGCTATCACAATCAAAGCATGCAGTCATCTTAAATGATTAATTTTGTTCCATTCAAGCTCAATATTGATTTAAAAATCATGAATACCTGCTTCCTTAAAACATTGAAACAAGAGATCCCAAATTTGAACCAAGGTGAAACACAAAGTGACTAATAGAGAGACAAGACAAACAGAGTAACCACAGCAGCAATAAGGTGAAACATAAAAATGAAAAATCAAAATAAATGCAACAAGAAACAAGGAACTACTTACTTGTGAAGAAAGAGAAACACACCACAAAGTATAAATGTGCCGGCAACAAGAATCCACCCGACAATGACCAAACTGCAGCCATAGAAGGAAAAATATTTACTGACTGGAGATTTAACAGGACAAACCTATCAGGAATTAAAAAGGCCAGAAGTAATAAAGATATAGAAACAGGCTCAATTAATTTAACTTACAAGTATACAAGACCTTGCAACCCAAATATTGAAAATACTGCAGAAAGTTTTTACCACAAAACATGAGCAAATGAGACAATAACAACAAACTTAAACATAGAGCAAGAAAATCAAAACCAAAACAAGTATTAAAAAAGAAAAACAAACATACAGAATCCAAGAAATGCAAGAAAGAGCATAACAGCAGCAAGAATAACCAGATCCCGTCTCCTACAGCACACAAACACAACAGATAATTGTCAGCAGAAGAGATATTTCAAAACCTCAAACCAAAATCAAAATTTCCGTGTACTCACATTGCATCAATGACATCTTTAATTGTCTCTGAATTTTTTTTAGTCTTGCTGGAAAGATCTGCAGCAGAAGAATTAATCTTCATCTGAACTTCGTCAATGTTCTTCTGAACATCGGCTGGTAAAAAAACCGCTTCGACTCCGATCTTCTGAGCTGCATCAAGATAATCTGACACGTTCCTGAGGTTTTCGGCGGTGAAGTCAGCCTGACTCACCAAGGATTTCAGCGTGTTTGTGGTGCTCCCATGAAACTTCCCCTGAGCAGTGTAAAGAAGAACACATCCAACTCTAACATAACAAACACAATTAGATAACCTTAAAAACCAAACATAACACAATAGAAGACACATATAGAGAAAGAGAGATACATTGCTGCAAGGGTGAAGAGAACGAGGAAGATCAAGGACAAAGCATAGGCCAAACGTGAATAGCCATAAGGCTCTCTTGGACAACAGCAGTAACACAAGCATATGAATGATAAACTGAGCCCAAAAATCACAAACCAGACCGCAGCAACAACAAAGAAGGGAACCGCAGTGAAAACAACTGACTGCACCAAAAAGCCAACAACAAGAAGTTAGCCAAACATTATTAATAGTTCCAACTAGGCCAGACATCACAACACAGAAGAAATCATGAGTTTTAAACTACAAGAGAAGATAATAAGAAAAGTAAAGCAAATTGAGTTTCTTCCTAAGCCAAAATCAATTTATACACTTTAAGTTTTTATAGAAAATGCTTCCATCCAACTTCTTAGTAAACTAATTTTAACATATAGAAAGAAAAGAAAAGAAAAAAAAAAAACTCAATTTATTTTATCTTATTTTTTTCACTTTAAAAGAGAAATTTATTTATCTGCAACCAAATGAAACCAAACAAATGACTAGTTTCACGTTAGAAGTTGGATTTTTATTATAAAAAAAAAGGAAAAAGAAGAAGAAAAACAATGAAGAGTGGTTATCGAAGGTTAGGTAGGAACTGACAGCAATGTAGTGGCGATTGCTGATGTTCCAGCCACCGGTGTAATGGTTGTAGTTATCCAAAGGGTCCTTCCTTGTGGTTCTTCTCTGAGCCAATATCAGAGACGTGTTGCTCGTGGCCTCTTCTTCAGCCATGGATCTCCTCGTTTTCCATGGTAGTACCTCGTGGTAGTACTCTCCCTCACCACCATCCTCGACTCCATCTGAAAAAAAAATATCCGGATGACAAAAACGCAAACAAAACACACCCATTTCATAAAAAATCAAAACTTTGCAAATGGGTCATGAAAAGTGAAAAAAAAAAAAAAGACCTGAAATACGTAAGGAATGGAAAGAAGAGGTTCTTGCAGCGGTGGAAGGAGAGAAGAAGGAAATAGAGAGAAGGGTGAGAAGAAGGAAGAGAAGAGAGGGGTGTGGTGTGAAGCATGGCATAATGGGGTTACCGTTTGCGGTTAGGTTTGCGTTTTCTTTTCTTTTTTTTGTGGCGGTTTCTCCAGAGCTTGTTCTGGTTTTTCAGAGAAACGCAGAGAAAGAGAAGAGAGAGAGACAGTGTTGTGTAAGATGTGAAAAAGTTGTTGTGGTTTGATGTAACTTTATTGCGTGGTGGTGGTGGTGATGAGATCTTCGGCATTTCGCGTCTTCCGAAACAGACACTCGATATTTGTTGTACTTGTAGGCCGTTCTGTTGTTCTGATTTAGCCTTTGTCTCAGTTTCAACCGCGTGGCCAAAACGCCCTTGGGATTTGTTCCTTTTTCTCACTTCTAATGCCAAATTACGGTTTTGTCCTACTACAGTGTTTTTTCATTTATAAAAATCTAACATGCTTTAGTTTATAATATTTATATATTTTATTCAACTAACTACATTGTATTATCTTAGTTATTTTATTATAGTTTATAAAAGAGTAAATTACACCCATCTTTCTGGCGAGATTTTATTTGTGAAATTACATAAATCTTTCATGATTTTTTGACATTTCTGCTAATTTTCCTTAAAGAAAGTTTGACGTAATATTTTTCAAAAAAATTAAGAGATTGTTTGTATATTTTTAAATAACTAAGAGGATGTTTTTTTATGGATAATTTTTTAGTGTTAAGAATATTTTTTTTCTTTGGATTATAACATGGGAATAAAAATTTTATTTTCGAGTATTATTAAAAAAAATATTTGATTAATTATTAAAATTAGTAGGAGATATTTTTTATACTTTTGGGAATAATTAAAATATGTGTTTTGTGGAGTTTTTTTTCTAATTATATATTATAATTACTAAAATATCCTTAAAGATATTTTTTAACCAAATGTAACCGATATGCAAAAATCTCATCATTTTTCTCTTTGCATAAATGCTAAAGTTTTCTATATAACACTGGACACATGACCCATGACTTCAAAAAAAAAGTATTTACATAACCCTCCAGCATGTTTGAATTTAAAAAAAAAAAGTATACACCTAACAGAATATGAGTTTTTTACTCCAAAATACAATTAAAAAAATAAAAAATAAAAATTGCTCAATTAATACAAGTACCAAATTATTTATTGAAATGATATAAAATACTGTTGGGATGAGAAATCGGTTCCTCACATCCTGATTTCAAAAAAAAACTTTAAAAAAAATGGTGGGGAGCTTAATGGAGTAAGTTATAATGATCCCGGTACTTTTAAAAAATATGCTAGATGTGCTCAAATGGGTGAAATTTTTTAATTAGAAGATGCTCCTTTCAAATCAGATATTGTTTCTCAATGTTGGGAAATAGGTGCCATGCACTTATTTCTCAATATACTTTTTAGCTTCTTTTTTTTCATTTCGTTTTGATAATGTTTTCTTTTTTCTTTCTTTTTGTTTCTAATTGTATATTTATTTATTTTTAAAAATTTTAGTTTCTTTTTATGGAATCTTTTATTTCCTCTTAATTTCCAATTTTATGATTTAATTTTTAAAAAAAAATATTAGTTATAGGAATTACTTAATTGCTTTAATTTTTTTATGAATGTGAGTTTTTGCACTTTTGGGTCTGTTTATGAAGTTTTATCAATCAAGTAATAATATGGTCTCATAAATTTTACTTAGATGAATTTGATGGTACAAGTTTCATATATTAAATAGATATAATAATGCTTCAAAATCATGTCTCAAAAGGAAGAAAAAAAGTTGTTGAGAGTGTCACAAACCACTAATCCCCTCCAAGATCTTCTCGTATACTCACAAAAAATGAATATTATAGAATTAGATCAATCAAAAAGATATTTCATGTGTTCCAACCCAATTCATTCCAAAAATAAATGTCCGTGTTAAAAATACAAGTTCAAACCAACAAAAATAGTTTTAACTTTATGTGGAATTATTTATAATTTTAATTTTTAATCAAAACAACATTAATATAAATATTATATTGTATTTTTTGTAATTTTATTATATTTCATATTAACTTAATATTTTTTAATTGAATCAAAGTTGAGGGTTAAATATAAATTATACTAACAAAAAAATATATAGAAACATTGAAATAATTTTATAAAAAAATATGGTAATGAAAATCCACTCAAGAAAAAAAATGAATACACAAAAATATAGAATAAAAAACAAAATAAAAAAGGAAAAATAAATAGCACAATTAAAAAATTTCTAAAAAAAGAAAAATAAAATATTTTAAAAAATAAATAAATAAATATACAATTAAAAAACAAAAACAAAAAAATTGAAAAACAGAAAATATAAGATTATAAAAAAGAAATGAAAAAAAAACATGTTGAGAAATCAAATCATGTGCCACCAATTTCCCAACTATGAAAAACAATTTTTTTGAAGCTGTATTTTTTAGAAAACGGGATGTGGGAAATCAATTTCTTATGCCTAAGAGTGTTTTATATCATTTATGTAAATAATTTTACACTTGTATTATTTGTGTGAATTTTTATTATTTTTGTCTTATAGGGGTAAAAAAACTCAACAGAATACACACATAACCCATGACTTCAAAAAATAAATATAAAAGAAAATTTAAAATATAAAATAAAGTATACCCTATTTTAAAATTGAATATTCTCTCGTGTTGTGTTTGAATTAGATGGATGGAAAGAGAGGTAGAGTCAATGTCCGATTGATTTTGCTGTAGAGGCACGAAAAATTATTTTTTATTAGTAGTATCTTTATATAATTTATAGCAAACAAGTATTTTTAAATATATAATCTATATTTTGGATTTATAATAAATAATTAAAATTTTGATACAAAAATATTTTTAATTATTGATGTATTTTTTAAAATAACTACTAAGATTTAATCTAAATATATTGATAAGAGGAGGGATATTGAAAGAGATAAATAGCTAAAAAATTAAATATAAAAATAAAAGATGATAATTTTAGATAGTTTAAGGATTTTTTTTCTTTATAGGCGAAGAATTGTGTTTGAAATATATCTTTAAAGAAAAGAAAACCAATATTAAAAATATCTAATTAACAAAGTGAGAGTGTCACTCTCCAACTTGTGTATTCTAATTTAAATATAAAAAATAAATTAATTTTGAATTGTTAGATATAATTATAATTATGTTAAAATTAATTTTATTTAGATTTGGAAATACGAGGCTAAACTTTGGTATGCTTGAGTCTACCTAGGTTCAAAATTATTAAACTCTAGTCTAACATGTTAACTATTATAGACTAATTTTAAAGGCTTAACTTAATTTATTTGAAGTCTAGATTGGCCTAAAAGCATGGTCAATCCTGGGTCTCATCCATAAGAGTGACGATTAATATTTTACAATGTTAATGCATGACCATTAAACTCTAAAGAGTAAATAGTCAATTTAGTCCTTGAATTTGTAATACGTTGACACTTTAGTCCTTGAAAGATAAAAAAATAAATTATTGTTCCTAGATTTGTCAAAAGTGCAACAATTTAGTCTAAATATTAAATATCTCCGCCAAAGCAATCGGAATGTTGTACGTGGCATTTGTGGATGGATTTGTTAGCGAAAATTTTTCTACTATGTCGTTGACTCTGATGATGAGTAAGATGAACTGATTTGTCAGTAAAATTTTGATGGACTAATTTGTCAATGAGGAGAAATGTCCCAAGAAAGATTGAATTTTCACTACTTTTTATTTTGCCTCTCTTTTCACAATCACCCTGATGCAATCTTATTCCCCCAAGGGCATTGGATAGAAGACTCCAAGAAGATTGGACCAGAGATGCAAGAGAAGGTCATAGGATTCTCATGAGCCTTAGGATAGATTTTGGACCCATGAACTAAGTATGAGCCCTCTTATCTTTGTACATATTAGATTAAGGTTTCATTATTTTTGGGCCTTATATTTAGGGCTCCATAATGTAGGTAAGGTACGCTAGAAATGTATAATTTTTCAGCCCTTGTATTTTAGGGCACCTAGACTAGTTTTTGTATTAGGGGTAGTTTTGTAATTTCACATGCATTAAGTGAATATTTGATGTGTGTGTTGGAAAATAAATTTAATTAAATTGGGAGAAGCCCAATCCAATTAAATTTTAGAGGGGGAGGTGGACATTTGCTTGCTACACCCTATTGTCACATCATATAGTCACACTTTGTGCATGTCCTTCATGCTTTACATGCCTCATGACACCTAAACACACTTAGTGGAGAATCTTGGACTTGATATTGGATTAGTGGGCTGAACCATAGTTAAAATTCACTAATCATAATTAGTGAAATTTTGGCTCCACAAATTCAATTTCAAATTCAAGTGAAATTTGAATAGAAATTCAAATTTCCCTCCAATTTTGTGTGACACTTAGGCTATAAATATAGGTCACGTGTGTGCATTTTTTAAACTTTGATCATTTGAGAATTACACTTCAAAGTTTAAAACTCTTTTGAGGCACAAAATTTCGTGCTCCTTCTCTCCCTCTCTCCACTCATCTTTTCCTATCTTCAAGCTCTTATCCATGGCTTCCTATGGTGGTGAGTTTCTTCTTGACTCATCTTCTCCTTGAAGTGGCATCTCCAATCATCATTCTTCCATATCCATTCCGCTTTCATTAAAGAAGCAAAGGAATTCATTGATGAAGAAGATCCAAGGCCTACAAGCTCCACATGGAGTTACATCATACCCTTTCTTTTATCTCTCTCCTTCCTTGCACTCATTTATATTGAAAATCTCGAGAGACCCTCAACTTCTACACCAGTGACAACGACTTTATCCTCGCCAACAACATAAAATCCTTCAAGTCCAACAACACTTCCAGCACATCAACCATGTCATATTTTTTCTATTGTAGTTTTAAATCCTTAAACACCATATGTATGCCCCTATACCCCTAGCTTGAATTACTTAATTTCTAAATCTTTTGTCGTCTATTTATGTAATACATAGAGTATTAAATCATTGATATAAACATACTCTAAGCATACAATATAACTAAGATAAGATGAACTAAATTGCATTGTAGCTTGACTATATTCCACACACATTACTCAATTTTGGCACACTTGCTCATAGAAGCAAACAACAACCATATCAGTAACACTCAAATTTAAAAATCAAGCAAAACCTCATTCTTCCCTGCAAAAAATGACATTGAATGAGAATGACTTTGTTGTAGTTAGTCAATGAGCCTTCCTTCTCTGTTGTTGTTGCTATTGTGGCTTATTGTCAATGGTTAATCTGTAGATCCAATACACCTAAAGCACAGAGAAAGAGAATAATTTAGGTTACGTTTGTTGAGGTGAAAGAAAAAATTGAAGAAGAAGAGAAATTGGGGTTAGGGTTACCAAGGTGAAGACATGAAGTGTTATTAGAAGAACCACTAACAAAGGAATTGCATTCGAGATCCATGGATGCTCTTGCGATTCAGGGTTTGCCATTATTGCAACTTTGATAACAAAATGATGTAAAAAATCACTTTTCTAAATTTTTGTGCATCAATTATAATTTTAATCGATGTAGAAAAGTAAATTTTTACATCAGTTGTGGTTATAATCGATGTAAAAAATCACTTTCTATATGAGTAATAATTGCAATCATGTAAAAATTGAAAATCATCCATCTTTTATCATCAGTGTTAAAATGCACAAAAATTAAAAACTTGAATGATAAAATCATCTATCTATATACAAACAAGGCCCTGGATGGCCTACGTGTCAAGCTGTGGTGCAATGCAATTCCCGCCTAAAAATGTCAAATCATGCTATAATGCATTTTCAGTAAATAATATATAATAAATAAAATAAATAATTACTATTTTTAAGTTTCCAACGTGCCGCACAATTATCGATGCACTAATTTTGTTCCCAAGGCTTTTGTATTTTCCAACATATGTTTCATTTTGAATTTTGCTTCTGACCCCTTTCTCTTTCCCATTGCTTCTCAACTCTCCGTTTCCCATTTTCGTTCCTCTCCATTCCTCTTCATTCTTCTGAATCCTCTGTTCCTCTCCATTCTTCTGGGTTCTTTTCTCTCCTATCCTGTTGCGTTTTCTTTTTTCATTTGGTTGGTTTGGCCAAAAAACCGAAAGGTTGTTGCTTGGTAAAGCCGTTGTTTTCTCTCCCATGAGGAAAACCCAAAGGCTGAAGCTTTTTTGCTTGGTTTGACAGTTCTTTGCTTGGTTTGGCCGAAAAATGATTTCTGGGTTCTTTTCTATCTTATCCTTCTACGTGATGTATTTGATTTCTCCTTTGGTTTGTGGTTTTGACGGTCCAAAAAATTGTATTTTTTTTGTGTTCCTTGGACTTATTTGACAGGCTGACTATTGTTCTTCCTTTGCAACACAAAAGCTTCAATTTTTTTGTGTCTTTTGCCTTTGTTTTGTGTTATGATTTTTCGCAGGACAAAAGCTTAAATTTTTTTGGGTGTTCTGCCTTTGTCTAATGGTTCAATATATTTTTTGGCATGTTGATTTTTTTTATTAATCGCTATTGTATGCAAAGAAGGTGGAAAAACACACTAAAGTTGCGATTTTTATCTCAAAAACTCCATGAGTACATGTTCGTAAATACAAAAGCTAAATTTTTTTTGGGTGTTCTGCCTTTATTTTGTTTTCTGACTTCTCGCCATACAAAAGTTTAAATTTTTTTGTGTTCCTGAGCCTTCTCCAACGTGTTTATTATTTCCTATACCCATCTTTTTGTGTTTTCGTCCTTTTTTGGTGGTCTAATGGTTCAATATATTTTTTGGCATATTGATTTTTTTATGAATGCAGAGAAGGTGGAAGAACACACTAAAGTTGAGATTTTTATCTCAAAAACTCCATGAGTACAGGTTCGTAAACACAAAAACTTAAATTTTTTTGGGTGTTCTGCCTTTATTTTGTTTTTTGACTTCTCTCAATACAAAAGTTTAAACTTTTTTGTGTTCCTGAGCCTTCTCCAACGTGCTCATTGTTTCCTATACCCAACTTTTTGTGTTTTCCTCCTTTTTTGGTGGTCTAATGATTCAATATATTTTTTGGCATGTTGATTTTTTTTATGAATGCAGAGAAGGTGGAAGAAAACACTAAAACTGCGATTTTTATCTCAAAAACTCCATGAATACAGGTTCGTTTTCTTGCTTTGTCTATCAAAGCTTAAATTTTTGTGTTGCTGAGCCTTCTCCGACGTGCTTCCCCCGCCATTTTCAATTTTTATCTCCAAACTCCATGAATACAGGTTCATTTTCTTGCTTCGTTTTCCCTTCCCGTCTTCTTCTGTTTTCTTTTTTTTTTACCTCTATTTGCATTTGTATGCGTTTTTTTATTTCAGTTTTTTGTTTTTTCACTGCATGTTCATTGTTTCTTCTAAAGCTGCGATTTTTATCTCAGAAAGCTTCGATTTTTATCTCCAAACTCCATGTACACAGGTTCGTTTTCTTGCTTTCTCTATCAAAGCTTAATTTTTTTTGTGTTCCTGAGCCTTCTCTGTCGTGATTCCCCCGCCATTTTCGTTTTTTATCTAAAAAATCTTTGATTTTTGCCTAGATTTATTATATTATACTTCAATTGTTATTATTAATTTATCTATCATCTTTAACTTTTCTATATACTGACAATACTTTTGCTATTTTATTTTTCTTTGTGTTGGATTACAGTTGAATTTCTCGGAAACGGACCCCATTCATAGGTATCAGATGAACATAGTTGGATTGTTGTTGTTCTGCCTTAATGGAACAATATGGATCTTTGTGTTGCATTCGCTACCTATTTTTATCTTTTTTGTGTTCCATGTTTGAGTTCCTTTCTTTACGTGTTCATCTATGTATTACTTGCAAAAAATAATGTTTATTACTATGATTAACTTTGATGTTCACAAGCTATCTTGAATCTTCTCCAATTCTGTTCTTATCATGGTAACATATCAACGTGTACAAAATCTCTGTTGTAGATATTCTTGACATTTGTGCTTATACAGGTTGAACATAAAAACAATTTACTTTTAATGCTTCTGCATTTTGTTTCCTTCAATTTTGCACTATTTTATGTCTTCTACGTTTTTGTTGCTTTAATGTCAATCAACATTTATTATTTCCGTCAATGTCAATCAGCATTTATTATTTCCAATGAACTAATATTTCCAAAAAAAAAAGTTACGTTTGAAAATCCAATCACATTTTGAATTCAAATGTGTGACTCTTAGAATGAAAGCCTTACATCTAATAACAATAATAAAATAAAAATAATAAAAACAAAAATATTTTTTGTAATCAATAATAATAATTTATAATAATATATTATTATAATAATAAAAATTATTAGACTAATTTATAAAAATGATTAACATTTCAATAGCATATGACATGGTCAAAATATTTAATAGAAAAATTACATGTAATTTCTTTTATAAGTTATAATATTAAAAATCTTTAAGTGTATAATAACTCACACTAATAGCGTAAAATAATTTATATATTTTAAAAAAATAAAAAAATCATTAAGTTTAGTTAATTTTTTTTTATGAAAAATAAGTTTCATACTTGAATCAAAGAGTAGATATTTCAAATTTTTATTGAAGAGTTAGATATTTTAATTATGTTAGTTAAAAAAATAAGATTATTGTTAACATCAGATTAATGTTTTAAACGAAAAATCAATAAATAATCAATAAAGATAATTTAATGTCAATCATCATCAAAATAAATCAAATTCATCAATGTCAATTAGCATTTATTATCAAGAATGAGTATGTCTCCTTCTGATTCTCATGACTATTCAAACTAATTGGAACGACTTCATTTAAAATACAATTAACAAGTTTACACCTTGACACATGTTTCAAATTCATATTTTATTTAATGTATTTTTTCTGCAAATACTTAAACATTATTATTATTCAAATAAACTAAATTTTCAGTCATTCCATAATGAATTTTAACACTATTGATAAATATACAACAATATTTTCATAATAAAAGTCTAGCACGGGAAGTGAAAAAGATTATCATTATATTCATAATAAATAATAAAAGTCTAGCACGAAAAGTGAAAAAATTATCATTGTGATACAGTAATTAATAATAATAATTTATAATAATATATTTTCCTTTTAAATATTAAATGTTACATATTTTATTGACGTTTAATTAATAAACATATTTTATTCATATTTTTGTTAATTTTCATTTCAAATTAATAGGTACTTAACAATAAATTTAAAATATTACAGTATCAATTTTAATATAGTATTAAAATAGTTTCAATTTTGTATTTTTTTACCGTAATCATTGTCAATTTATTGACGTTTAATTAATAAGCATATTTTATTCTTATTTTTGTTAATTTTAATTTCAAATTAATAGATACTTAACAATCAATTTTAAATATTATGTTAGGATATAAAAATAATCATAATTTTCTAATTAATAACCATATTCTGTTAGGATATGAAAATAATCATAATTTAGTCGATGATTTATTCTTAATTAGTAGGTACTTAACAATTAATTTTAAATATTACAGTATCAATTTTAACATATTATTAAAACAACTTCAATTTTGTATTTGTTTTTACCGTAATCATTGTCAACTGATTAACGTTTAATTAATAAACATATTTTATTCATATTTTTGTTAATTTTCATTTCAAATTAATAGGTACTTAATAATCAAACATATTTTTTTTTTGAGAAAATTAGAGTGATGATTACCCCATTTTGATTGATGAAAATTTTTTTATGTTACTTTGTTTTAACAGTTTAAAGTTGTAATTTAATAATTATGATTTTTAGGCAATGCATTTTATTGTTTACAATTTGCTAAAAAATGTAAATTGAAAACACATTTTTAAATATATACATCAATAAATAATTAATAAATATAATTTAATGTCAATCATCATCAAAATAAATCAAATTCATCAATGTCAATCAACATTTATTGCCAAGAATTAGTATGTCTCCTTCTGATTCTCGATGACCATTCAAATTAATTAGAACGACTTCATTTGAAATACAATTAACAAGTCTACATTTTGGTGCATGTTTCAAATCCATATTTTATTTAATGTATTTTTTCTGTCAATACTTAAACATTATTATTATACAAATATACTAAATTTTCAGTCATAAATATGAATGACGCACCGAAACGGTAAAAGGTTAGCGCTTAATATACTAAGTACATTATTAGAGTATATATATGTGGATTAATAGACTAAATGTTTGCTGAGGTGTAAAAGATTATTATGGGAAGTGAAAAAGATGATCATTATATGACCAACAATAAATATGAATGACGCATGGGACAAACATTACTACTTTTCAGGTTGACGTCATGAGACCTCTCATACATTATTAGAGTATATATATGGATGAATAGACTAAATGTTTGCCGAGGTGCAAAAGAGTATCATGGGAAGTGAAAAAGATAATTATTATATTACCAACAATAAATATGGATGACGCATGAGACAAACATTACTACTTTTTCGGTTGACGCCATGAAACCTTTCATACATTATTAGAGTATATATATGGATTAATAGACTAAATGTTTGCTGAGGTGCAAAAGATTATCATAGGAAGTGAAAAAAATGATCATTATATGACCAACAATAAGTATGGATGACGCATGGGATAAACATAACTATTGTTCAGGTTAACGTCATGAGACCTCTCATATGTTTTTTTTTTTTATAATTGTTTCTTTGTGAATATATTATATGTCTGTCATAGTACTTTGAATTGTAATTCCATTAACCAGTCTTACCAGACAAAGTTTCATTTTTGTAATCTGAACCATATTACTAGACTATATGATTATTTGTTATTTGCTTAAATATACACGTTAATTTTTTATATATATTCTTAAATATTAGTAATATTTAACATTTAAAAAATCTCAAATATTACTATAAACGGTTTCTTTATGTTGCAATATCACATAACCAAGACAACAGATACATGTTTGTTATTATATCACCTCCACTAAAGTATATTGATTTTAAATGTCTACTTTTCAGGTGAATATTGATGTATATATTTATTTATCTCTCTTTATTGTACAACCTCTCTTTCATTACTAGAACAACATCATTCAACAATCTATAATAGTATTGAGTTTGTTTGTATTCTTATTTTATGTTACTTTTTCTAAACATATGTCAACATTATTATCATTCAAATAAACATCGTTATTAAACTTTACATATTTGTTGGTAATATTTAAACAGGAGTATAAGCCTGGACGTCGGCACGGGCTAAACACTAGTTTGTAAAATAATAAAAGTTGAATGATATAATTTATAAATAAACCCTAAACTTATTAATTGGTAATAAAAGGGCATTTTCGTACACAAAATGTAAAACAGCCCTGCCTTGCAGAAAAACCAAAAAACCCAACCTCGCTTGCCGCAACGTGATTCGGTATGGTGTAATCAAATCCATATATAAAAATTGTTTACGAAATTAAACGTGGTGACCTTGTCTGTCCTAACCCATCACGATTTTCAATTTTAAATGCTACATGATCCACAGTATTAAAATATTCACAGCTTGTTTTTCTTTTTGACAAAAATATATATTTTTTATTTTTATTTTTTATTAAAATATTCACAGTTACAACACCCCGAATCTTACTTGCGAAGTTCCGTCTTCGGTATATGCTGCTACGTGTTTATGTCTTGGTATCTCGTGTCATCTTCCTTGTTTTGCTTTGTCATGAAAGCAAGCTTAAGATAATCATGCTTCGTTGTCCTATATTGGTGCCTTCTTAATCACAGATTTGTAAGTTGTAATTCTTTGATTTCGGTGTTTTCGCCTTTAATTAATTAATTGTTTTTTTAGTACTTTGTAAGATAGTAGCATGATGTGCTGCTAGCTGTTGCCTATTAGATACTTTGTAAGATAGTAGCATGATGTGCTGCTAGCTGTTGCCTATAAGATAGTGACATACATTCTTTGCCGCGTATGCTTTATATTCTATATCTATATTCGGTACTAAAAGTCAAAATAAAGGAAAAAATATATCTACATATATGTGCAGTAAGATGCTTCAGCTTTCCTTTCATTCATTTATTGAAGCCTTAAATTGTTTGAAGTTTACTTAAAGATTGTGAATATTAATTGTGATTTCTGAATTTCTTTTTCAAAGCCTCCTTTGGACACTCATATTTATTTATTTGTCATTTATAATATTAAAATATAGACTTAAATATGAATTATTATTATGAAATAATTGTTCTTGTGAGTTTTTTTAGTTATGTAAGTATGTATTTTTTTTAATTTTAATAGTTTTAGTTTTAGCTTTAATTTTTGTTGGTGGTGTTTTTTCAATTTTAGTCTCTAAGATTCTATTTTTTTTATTCCTGTAAGTTTATATTTTAGGAACGAAAAAAAATTTACAGGAAGGAAAGATGAACCAAAAAATTTATAAAGATTAAAATTAATTTTTTTTTTTATAAAAACTAAAAATGAATGAATTTTTTTACAAAGATCAAAATTTTAAAAAAAAAGTATGAGAGATATGAATATTATATTGCCATATCCTCTAATGCTAAAAGGAAAAGACATTTTTTCCAACAAAATTTAAATATATGACATTTTACTCCTTTATTTAAGTTATTTAAAAAAAAAATATTTCTAAAACATCCTTATGCTACCACCCCTCGAAGATTTACACCACCCTCCATCCTCGTGATAAAATACGTACACTCTTGTCCCTTAACGAAAGCAAATATATTACTTTACTATTATATATATATATATATATATATATATATATATATATATATATATATATATATATATATAGAATTTTAGTTTTTATATTAAAAAACTATTTCGTAAAATTTATTTTAAATATCGTACTAGTGCAATAAGATATTGAACTTATAATTTATAAAAAAATTTATACCATGATAGTGTTTAATGTATTTATTAATTATTTTTTAAATTTTACAAAAATATAAGTTAGTATATATACACGCACAAAACATAAAAACAATTATGGATATTGATATTTATTTAAATTTGTTTTTACTTGCACATATCTTATATAATTTTAATTTATATAACTTTATATTTAGAATATTATTTTAAAAATATATTCAAATATTGTAAAACTTAGAAATATACATAATTTTAAAAAGAAATGTTAGTAATAAAAATATTTTAAATTACATTTTGTCATTATTTAATTTTTAAGAAAATATATTTCCATTATAAAGGGACAAAGTGACTAATATTTATTTAAAAAAAAACATTTGTGAGCATTTTTTTAGGGCAGAGAGATGTGAGGATGAATCATCCCAAATATGAAAAGAAACATATTGTTGAGCCCCAAGATTAACTAGATAGGGGACAACAACATTTGCTTCCCTAGGAACATGTTGGATATTGACTATTCGATTTCTTTCCAAGTATTCTAGGATCAACAACATATGGCTTGTGTAGCTTGTTGGTATGAAAATTCGTCAACTAATTAGTCATTGTGTCGGCTAATTACCAACGAGTGATTTCCCTTTAGGTAACTGACTCAAGGAATGAATTTTGTTCCTTGATTAGATTCCTAGTCAATTTCAAAGAGTTTTTTTTTTAGCCGTAACTGACTCAAGAAACGAATTTCATTCCTTGATTAGATTCCTAGTCAACTCCAAAAGATTTTTTTTAGCAGTCATTGAATTGAAGTTTCTATGTCATGTTACTCCTATGAAATTTGCGGTAAAGAAAAATTGTAAACGACTGAATGATTAAAGGAAATTTGGTAAACAAAGTTGTAAATGGTTGAAAGCTTAAATGAAATGCAATAAAGGAAAATTGTAAATAAAGGATAAATAAAAGATAGATGACTGGAAAAGATAATTTGTTTGATTTTGGTTGGGGACTTAGATTACATATGAGTTTTCCTTATTTATAATGATAGAAATTGTTATAAACAACTCAATTGTTCTTAATCCACTATCTTAGATTTTAGGAGATCATGGATTACATGATTTCAACCTCTTACCATTTGCTAACGTTGCCCTCCAAATTTTCCAGAGCAGTGTTCTTCAAATCATGGGTATGACACTTCATTCTTCTAGTTTTACTCTTGTTATCCTTTGTCAACTAAGCATAGTTTTTCTACTAACAACTATTTATTTGCCGACACCTATCGTCTGTTATGCTTTTGTCGACTATTTTTGGTGCATGCTTCCACCATGGGTAGTTGTCTTGAAAATTGTCCCATGTTTTGATCTCTATTTGCTTCATTCTTCATATGGAAACATAGTTTTTTAACTATCACTACCCACTTCTCCTATTTTTTAGGAAGATCATGGATCCATATGCATTTAGCCTTGGAAAAACTGCTTGCAACTGCCTTCCCTTTAAATAACCCTTCCAACTCGGTGCTCCCTAAAATAGGTATGATTCGACTCTATTACACTAGCCAACAAAAATTAGTCATTAACTATTAGTCGTAAAAAAATAGTTGTTTGCCGTAAAAAAATTATTCTTTTAGTTGTTAGCCATAAAAATGACTATTTTTAGCGCTAAGCCAAGCTAGAATCCATTTATATTGAGTCACATTAGTCAACGACCATAAACTGAATTAGTTGTTAGCTGACAATAAACGACTAGCCTCAATAGAAAACATTTTCAAAATCTTGAATTGGAGTTATCAGCTGCAAAATTGTGTTCACTTTTGGCTTCCGCAAATTGACTTATCAATTTCCTTAATAGTCCAAATGAACTTATTAGCCTGCATATACTTCTTCTACAACTAACAAACAAGTAGTTTTTGCAATTCAATGCTCTTAAACTGGCAAATGATGGGTCTGGTGATTCTACAACTAATCTTTCAAGATCAAAAGTACAAAAAAGGAAACTTCAAGCAAGAAGTCTTCCATATCCAAACCAATTATATTCAATGTATTGCGTTGTCTTTTCCAGATGTACTAATATATGTTTATTGTAGTGGCTAAAGTTAGTCCTTCCAAGAATAAGGAGCCTGTTGTAATTAATGATGTGGAATTCTTAAGTTAGTCATTCTCCCTCTTCTGGCTAGCAAATTCCTTCCAAGAGTCATTAGCCATTGACCACAACAAGTGAATTATGTTGGTAACATGCCAACAACCCCAATAGAGAAAGATCCCTAATTCGATAGTAATTCATCCAATTCAAGGTCTTTTGCAAAATGAACTTCCCCTGCCAATGGATCAACCTACATAATTCGTGTTTGCATAAGCTAAGGTGACTCTTTCTTCTAGCACCAAATTTGCAACAGTTGTCATTAAAGATAACTTGAGCTCCAAAAGCTTGACCTTTAGTTGTTTTCCTGTCATCATCATTTGTTAAAAATATTTTGCTCATTTTTAGTCCATGTAAGTTTATATTTTTAATTTTGATCCCTATAAGTATGAACTTATGAGGACTATAAATGAACAAAATAAAATCTTACTGGGCCCAAAATTTGAAAAAAAAAACTTATAGGAATTAAAAATGAACGAAATATCTTATATGGACAAAAGTTAAAAAATGTAAACTTACATAGACTAAAATTAGAAAAATAAACTTACTGAAATAAAAAATAAAAAACACTAACTTACGAGAATCAAAAATATATTTAAACCTTATAAGTCCAAACATTATTTTCTCTTTTTATTATATTAAAAAACTTAGTTAAATATAGACTTTTTTTTTTACTTTTTATCATATCTTCATACGCGGTAAAAAAAATCATATTTTCGTCTCATGTTATAATTTCAATTTTTTTAATCATTTTCTTCTTTGCCACCAATTGAAGTGTAAATTAAATGGTTATCCTCTATTTCCATTAATCGACTTCTTTTTCGTCAAAATTCCTACAAAATAACACAAAAGTTCATGATTCAAATATTTATGACTATAATCATATCTAATAAATAACTAAATTATAAATGGATGTTATAACTATAGTCATAATTAATTTTTAAAGTATGAGTATAATTTGATATAACTATTTATTATTTTTAAAATATCGGTATATAACTAGTTATAAATAAATTAATTATATAACAAATTATATTTAAAATCAATTACATGAATAGTTATGGATGAATAAAAATATTTTATTTAAAATATCCTTAATTATAAAATTAGTTGTAATTTTATAAATACTTTTATATAACTAGTTATATGAAATTTGTTATAGTTATAACTAGTTTTTTTTAGTATCCCACGAATAACAGACCTTTTCGATACATTTTACTTGAAATAATTTATAGTTACATTACCCATCAAAACAAGCCTTCTTGCCTGGTGTGGTGAAGCCTATTCTAACTTGGTTTTAATTTTGAAGGTTCATTCAATCATTTGGTTGAACAAATATTTAATTTATAGAGAAGCTATAACAACTTTATGTTAGAATTTCAGGAGATCCTTATGAAATACCAATAACCAACAGGAACACATTACGTTAGATTATCAAGAAGAGTTTTAGGAATACCTGAATCCATAATGATTGATCAAACAAACGCAACAGAATCTGAATGACATAGGTCAATATGAATAAGCAACATGTAAATTATATGCAATGTGATCTCAGTCATGCATATTTTCAATTGGTCCAAACTTTATTCTTTATAGAGATCAATCCAAACAAAACATAAATATTGCAAACAAAATAAGCTTATAATGAAATGATGAACTTCAAATTTATTTATGCAGAAAATCCAAACAACAAAATGTTTGTAAACCATAAGATATAAAACATAAGCAAGACTCCCACTAAACTAAGGTACTATCAGGAATTACACCCATATGAGCAGCATGCTCATGAAAAAACTTAAAGTGTCAGGCCTTTAATAAGTGGATCAGCTAGCATGGAATGAGTTCCTATATGTTCTATGCAAATCTATATTTTTTGAATTCTTTATTTAACAATTAAATACTTTATATCAACAAATTTTTACTTGGTTGAATTCTTAATAAGATCGCTAAGATATTGTTCCAATAAACACCCGATGACTTTTTAATGTTGGCAACAACAGGCAAACTAATTACAATAATTTAGTAGTCATAAATTCTAATATGATGTCTCATAGGAAAAAATATTAACTCCACCAATATGGTTAAATGAGGATCATTATGTGGAGTGATAGCTATTAATATATTTTGTAAAAATTGAAGTCAGAATACCCAATGATCTCTAAACTTATAGACTTTCGATATGAAAACAAGCAGTTTCTTATTCTCTTCAATTAGTACATTATGCACTTTACTACTTTTTAGTGTTGCATACCAAGATTACTTATATATCACTTTAGGACTCACACTAAAAATTAATTTAGGAAAATAAAAAATAAACTTAAGAATACATGATAAATTGCAATATAACTGTTTTGCAATAATAAACTATATGATGTTAGTAGGATGTCATCAAAATGTAATACCAAAAAAATAAATTTACTTCCATTGAACTTTCAGTATATGCAATCATCAACCAAATTTACCTCAACACTATGAGAAGCAATCTTGATGAATTTTGTAATACCATAGATGAGAGACTTGTTTAAAAGCATAAATATATTTCTTTAGTTTGCATACCATAGACTTTAGATCATCTTAAACAAGGTTTTCTGATTGCACCACATAAATTATTTCATCAATGTTTCCATTTAGAAATGTAATCTTTGCATCCATCTATGCAAAACAATTATCAAAATGATCTACAATGTCATTATAGTCATAAGAAAGTCGTTCTAAGAAATCAGAGAGAAAGTCTCTTTGTGATCAATGTCTTCCTTCTTGTAAAACATTTGGCGACAAGACAAACTTTAAATATCTCAATATGAATCCATTTCAATTATAGATATTTATCTATAACTTATAGGTTTCACACTTTCAAGCAATTTGACGATATCCCAAATGTGATGCTCAACCATCGGTTTTATTACATCATTTATGACATTAGTCCACTTGAGAGTTACAGCACAACATGACTTGACTAAAGTCAATTAGACCTTCTCAGTCAACCTAATGTCATATTCATGTTCTTCAAGAAATATGACATAATCATATCAAATTACATTTTTCCTTTCTCTAGTGGATCTTCTTAATGACACTTCTTGAGGTTATTGAGTTTGAACTTTAGGTGGTGCTTGAGAGGGAATCTTAGTGTTGTCTTGTTTTTTTAATAATTTTAGGAGTAACATCATTATTTAATTACCATATCCGTTTCTTGAACAATGGTAAGTACAAAGACTTATCTATTGTCAATAATAGATTATTCTTTAAAGACAACACTCTTTATGTTTCCTTCTCCTCCAAATTCAATTTCCTTAAGGAGTCTTGCACGTCTCAAACATGCTCTTAAAGTGAGATTTTAAAACTTATACATGTGAGAGCTTTAAATGTAACAAAAAAATTATAACTAATTATCTTTAAATCCAACTTATCTTCATGCAGCTTATAAGGCATTGCTTCGGCTGGACATCCCCAAATGTGCATATGCCTAATGTTGGGATTTCCTTGGCTTAAACCTATAAGGGTTCTTAGTGAATACTTTAATTGGTACCTTAAAAAGATATAAATTGTATTCTTTAATGTCTTTCCCCAAAGCGACTTTGGTAGAGAAGAATCAAACTTCTTACCATATTTGTACAAGTCTAGTTTCATCATTTTGCAACTTTGTTCATGGTAGGTTTGCCTAACATTATATGTTATAAAACAATTTCACAATTATTGAAGAAAAACACATGGGGGACTCCAAACATTGCACCTTATGTCATATCTACCATAGTATTTCCCACGGTCAGATTTGACAACCTTAAACTTTTTTCTTAATTGAAGTTCAACTTTAGCTTTAAAAGATTAAATGTCTAAAGATCAAAACTTCTCATAATTTAAATAAAGTGGAATAATCTATGAACATAATAAAATGCATTTTCTCATTCCATGAATTCATAAGGAGTATAACACTAATATATGTGTGTATTAGTTCTAAGACATCCTTATTTCTTTCAGCACTTGAATTCCTTTTTGTTTGTTTATTTTTCCTTTATATACTCAATATAGACTATAAGGTCCAACCAATATAAAGGATCCAGAATTTCCTATAACACGCACAAGCATCCAAATTCTCTATTAAGAGATATGACTTATGTGCTTATGTTATAAAGTGACAAAATTCTCATTTAATTTTAAGTTTTGTACCACCCAAAATTGTTTGCAATTGGAACACTCAATATCCATAAAAAAACTCATAACTTACAACATTTGAATCACAAGGGAGACCAACTTTATTATTTCTAATTAAAAAAGAATAAATGAATTTGTCCAAATTAGAAACAAATTCTGATTTAATAAACAACTCAATATATGTTTCAACCAAATTCAAATGAAATTGAGTCTTTTAAAGAACTCATAACTTACACATTTGAATCACGAGAGAGACTAATTTTATTATTTCTAATTGAACAAGAATAACTGAATTTTTCCAAATTAGAAATAAATTTTGATTTAATAAACAACTCAATATATGTCTCAACCGAATTGATTAGAAATTGAGTCTTTTAAAGCAACATAAAAGTTTCCATAGCTTCAACTGCAACTTTATGTCATCATCCACATAGATGAATCTTTCATTATCACTTGGCGGATGACTGCATAGGTAGCATCATATGGACATGCTTATGTAAGTATTAGAACCAAAATCTACTCACTAACGTCTTTCGGTACAAAACTAAATTAACTTTAAAACAAACAAAATGAGAAGTTTACCATTCTTCAAACACTAAATAGTGTAATTGAGGATTTTTTTTATATGTCTCATCTTACGAAAAGCAACAAAGAAATTCCTTAACTTGTTCTCTTGTTTCTTCTCCAAGAAAAAAAATAAAAAAACTATGCAATATCCTCAACTCTTAACTGACTCCTTTCAAACTCTAAATTTTATACATGCAGCTTTGGGATTCAAATAATATGAGTATTTTAAACCATAGTAGTAGCAACAACAACAATTAAAGAAGAGAAAATAAACATACAATAAAAAAATAATCTTTATGATAAATTTCAAGATTCAAACAAGATACCTAGCGCACCATCAATCATCAATCTTTGGATTGAAAAAGACTAACTGCAAGTGGTACTCTCAACGCATTGATCAAACATTGGTGATAAGTCCTGTCAAACAAAGGTTGTCTTTGGACACTCTATTGCTCATATGGAAAACTTATATGATGATCACTCTGGTCAAATAATGATTGTCTTTGGAAATTTCATTATTCACATGGAAGATCACACTATTTATAATAACCACATGTTTACCATCGCAAGCATGTAATTATTCTGCCAAATTGTGTCTTCCTTTGGGCCGAACACAATTCGCAAGAATAATTCCATGTAACATCTATATAAATTCAATTAAATCAACTTATGCAACAGAAGTTACTTTGACAACATGTTGTTTCAATCAATTTAACCAAAAAATACAAGACAATTTAATATAATAAATGGGAGGTATTAAAATCACACATTTTTCACATATAACTTAGTTATATAAAAATATATATATATAATAGAACATGCAAATATTTTGCAGAATAGATCCATCACAAGATACCTAACACAACATTAATTCCTAGTCTTTGGACAGAGAAATTAATTTGTAATTGATGCTCTTAACCTAATGATCAAATATTGACGATAAATTCTGTCAAATAATAGCCTTTCTTTGGACCGATTATTATTCATATGAAAACACCTTATAATGGTCACAAATTTACCATCACAAGTACAAAATATTGTTTAGACAAATTGCGTCTCCCTTTGGGCTGAACACAATTTGCATAAATAATTTTATACAAAAATCCATGTAGTTTTAA
This sequence comes from Glycine max, assembly GCF_000004515.6. Lineage (NCBI taxonomy): Eukaryota > Viridiplantae > Streptophyta > Magnoliopsida > Fabales > Fabaceae > Glycine > Glycine max. The sequence goes on from NC_038245.2 coordinate 12,847,082, forward strand.
TCAAATCAATTTTCACAATGGGGATTACTTTGACAATATATCATTTCAATCAATTTAATTAAGAAAATCACTAGATATGCAAATAAATGGGAAGGATCTGTTACTTCTAAATTAACTTCAAAACAAATAAGAGCAAGAGATTTACCTTTTTTTACACGCCATGCAACGTACCTTGGACATTCTTTCTTCATGTGTCCAAACTTCTTGTAGAAGTAGTAAGTAAATTCTTCATCTTTCTTTTGTTTCTTTTGCTGAAAGCACCCTTAGTTTTCTTTTTCTTTTTTTATTCTAAGAGATCAAGCTTATATGAGCACTTTCAGATATGTCTTTCCTTCTTTTTTTATAACTCACTTTGAATTGCCCAAAGTGTGTACAGGAAGTGAGATAAAAAATAAATACAAGAGCATGTCTTCACCAAGCTCTAGCCTACGTACTTTCAGTTTTGATGACAAGTTAGACATTTCCATTATGTACTCCCTTTTATTATTTTTTTCCCTTTTTTAACCAAATAAAATAAAAAAACAAAAATTGCATGCATAAAAAACTTCCTCAAATATATATTAGAAGCGATATGAATAGTAGCCATGAAAAGAAACTATTCACAAAATCAAATAACAATGCAAAAAAATAATACACTCGAATTCAAATCAAATATCCAATATGACAATATTTGAATTTACCGACAATTAATATGTGTTATTCCAAAAAACAATTGGGTTCATATAACAAAAACAATTAAGGTATAATTAGAATCAAATAACTTTAAATCTCAATAATCTAACAGTAATGGTTGCTCTGATACCACTTGTCAGAATTTTAGGGGATCCTTATAAAATACCAATAACCACCAGGAACACATTACGTTAAATTATCAAGAAGAGTTCTAGGAATACTTGGATCCATAATGATTGATCAAACAAGCATAGTGAATCTGAATCTTTAGGTGATTTTTTATCTATGCGTTCTTCTTAGGATCTGTTACATAATATTTTAGAGACAACGAATAACCGGCTAACAACATAACCAGTGGCTTCATGATTATTCCTCAACCGGAACCTCTTTATTCCTCAATAGGACCTTCATAACTCTTCAGATGGGGAGAAGAAAAAATGTGTGACCGCACGATATATTGGAGACCATAGCCTTCTTATAGCGTGTTAACCTAATGGGGTTCTCATTATCCCCTAATGGGCCAACATTGACATCTGCTCATTTAAGTATATATCATCTTGTTTAGTTGTCTAACAGACTCACTTAATTTGATCAAATAAAATAAAACTCACTAATAATAAATAGCTAATATACTTGTCTTATAATATTAGTCCACATTAATTATTGGAATAGAAAATTCCAACACTTTATGCTATGAAACCAGTGGATCAACTTTTGACTACAACATAGAATTATAGTAAGACAACTAATTAAGAAATATAATAGTAGACCAAAGGAGCTCATCAATTCAATGCCAATGACTTGATTGCTGAATTTCATAAACTTTGTAATGAATCGGTTATGTCCTCCAACTTGTTTTACGTGTCCTACTTAGAGAAGATGACGACAGTTAGAGGAAATGTGACAATCATGGGTGTCAAAATGGAGGTTAATTGATTTTAAAAAATATCATAATTTAGTTCACTTTTACTTGAAAATTGGTTGGGTTAGTTTTTTATAATCAAGATATTAATACAAATTGTCCCGACATGTAATGATAAATCTTTAGTGGAGACTTTTAATACTATAAGGTAGATATTTTTCTCCTAATATGATTTATTTCATATCAAAGACTAACTAGAATTTAAACGTTGGACTACTTGATTAAGAAACACAAACCATTATCTTCAACCGTTGTTGTTCCACATGCGGTTAGTTTATGACTAGGTCACCTTAATTAGTTTTTTTTAATAATCATTTACAACTCTTTGTTGATTTAAATTTAATATTTATATCACGTTAAATTTTAACGTTTAAAAGATAACAATAAAAGAGTTAAGACCCATTCAAAAGAACTTATAAAAAAACTTTTTTAAACTTATATAAGTACGTGTGAAAATATTTGAAAGTTTTTAAAAATATTTTATAATTGATCCATAACATATTTATAACTATGTAAAAAAACACATTTTAACTTATTTTTATATGCTCTTCAAAATAACTTATAAAAATAATTTATAAAAAACTTAAGACTTACCTTAGAATCTTATTATGAACAAATATATGAAGCGTATTTTTTATTTTTATTTTTTTTGGTTTCTTCTAAAAAATTTGTGGTGAATCTTATATATTCACATACAATGATACCTTTCATGAAAAAATAAAGATAAAGAATAATATGGAAGATTAAAGTAGAGATAAGTAGTTATTATAAAAAAATAACATTTTTTTTTTTGTAAAACAAGTGTGGATAATTTATATTATTTGAAAATCAATAATTACAAGGAATGCTTGTTAAAACTTGTACCAAATATAAGAAATGATAATCTTGAGTTCATTTTTTTATGAATCTTTTTTATATATTTTTTTGTTCGTAAGAATTAAAGATAAGTTAAGATTTAAAGTAAATTACATTCACCTCCTTCCATTTAGCACTTGTTACAAGATGATCCCTTGCTTAAAATTGTATTTCTTTTGCCTTCCCTAACCTCGAACTGTTACTGATGATGTTAGTTTTTTTTTAATACCAAAATAACTCTTACTAATTTAACCACATAGACTGAGTAATTTGAAATCCCCAAAATCATCTCTACTAGGGTTTGCAAAAACCAAAACCGTTAGTGAGGTTGGTGTATGCCATTTTGATACGTGAAAAGAGGTGTCCTTCAAAAGTGGGTTGCGTACGCGGCGATTGTCGATGTTGGTGGTGATTGTCGTTGTCCAAAAATTGCACGGTGGTCGTCAGTGTTGGTGGTGGTTGTCGTCCTTTTTTGAGGTTTTGGTGTTGATTGTCGTCTAAACACTGGTTGCGGAAAGGTTCGTCCAAACACTAGTTTGTGCTCATTTATTTAAATTGTACAATTTTATATTTTTCAATTGGTTTTTTCAATTTTAATATTGTGAAGATGATTTTAGTTGGGGATCATTTTTTTTGTGGGGATCATTGTGTGGTATTGACACCACTGTTTCTTTTTTGGACCATTACATGTGTGAGAATGGTCTTGGCTTTTAAGAGATGGTGCGGGGAAGAAAAGGGAAAAATTGTTCTTAAATTACATTAAAGTAGCATGTGCAATGCATATGATGAATTTTTGCTAACGAAAATCAAGCTGTGACAGAGAAGGGGGTGTCATTTTAACAAAGTTGCAAAAGCTACGGGATTTACTGTAGGGATAAGTTACAGAGGGGTCCCTATGTAATAAGTGTTAAATGGAGGGGGGTGAGTGCAATTTGATCTAAGATTTATAATAACTCATGTGTTCTACTCAACCAAATAAAAAGAGGTTGGTGAACTAACATACTTAACACATTATGTAATAGACCAAACCAACACAATAAATTATTAGTTAGAGTTGATTTTTCTTTGGAAGGCAAATGATAAATATTATATTAAAGGAAAAGCTAGAACCACAATCACAAGATGTGATGATTTCAGACTCAGTTATTACAGAAGCAGCAACATGGGTAGGCTACATGAGACATAAGAGACCACCATGGCCATAGACACTATGCAAAACCTCTTCATTAACACTCTTCCTTAACGTTTTCCTACTCCCAATCCCACCACCTAAATAGATGCATTAATACACATAATAGGCTCCTTCTGCCACTCATAGAATAAAAAAAAGCTTTTGTAAATTTAACTTTAACCCAAAAACATGACATGACTTTGATAAGGTCCTACACCTCCTCCTACCTGCATGGATTTTTCCCTTTAATAATTACATCATTTATGTGGAGCTACAATGAGCAAATCCCAACAATCCCAACAATCATCCAAACCATTTGCTATTTTTTTTTACCTCCAAAACAACCATAGTTCTGCCAAAAGTGTGCTTCCAAATCTACAGGTAATAATTGATACCTTCCTAACCATGCGTAGCACTGCTACTACACATTATATAAAAACCAGCAATTAAACAAGAGGTGCTTAGATGCCATGGATTTTTCCATTTAAAAATGACAACGTTTTTGTGAAGCCATAATGAGAAAATCCCAACAATCCAAACAATCATCCAAACCATTTGCTATTTTTTTACCTCCAAAATAACCATAGTTATGCCAAAAGTGTGCTTCCAAATCCATAGGTAATGATTGCTACCTTCCCAACCATGCGCAGCATTGCTACCACACACTATATAAAAACCGAAAATTGAACAAGAGGTGCTTAGATGCCTTTGCTTGTTGTCCACAGAAAGGACACTCCAAATTATCAACTGCAGAGATGATGTTACTCTTCAAGAGTGCATTCTTAGTCTGAATCCTATCATGACAAGCCCTCCACACAAAAGCTAGTGTTTTGGGCAATGCTTTAATCTTCCAAAGAAGTATGAAATAACTAGAATCATCAGCATATCCACTAACCTGCAAAAGAAAGAATGCATTCTTTACTATAAACCCCTCATGCTCGACTCCTCTAACTCCATGAGTCCATAACATTATTTTTTGGGGGAGACCTTATTAATCAACAACATAAATTCTTGTAGAAAAACCTGCTCCCATTTAGGGGTGTTCGTGGTTTGGTTTTGAGGGAAAGATTTTCCGATCCAATAATTTTCTTTTGGTCATTTCTTTATCTGACTGATTTGCATTTAAAGTCAAATCCAATTGAATCCAGTTTTTTTGGGTTTAGTTTGATTTTTGGTTTTTTAAAACACTATAAACCAATGATCATGCTTTAAAATATTTCACTATTCTAACTGAATTATATAGAATGTAGATTTAAAAACAATGACAAGTTGACAACAATAATTCATAGTTCAACAATAATGCTAACATCAAGGTTCAAATTGTCTTGAAATCCTAAAAAATTACAGAATAAGTAGCACGATTCAAAATACATAACAAGTGGAATTCTTAATAAAATAGAAAGTAGCATTCTTAATAAAACAAGTAGCATTCTTGGTATCTTCCATCTTCAAAATTATGAAATGTCCAACTAATTCATTCTTCCATACACAAAAAAGAAAGGTCCAACAAGCTTTCATGTCTAATAGCTCAAATTAACAACAAGCAAAACAACAGAGAAAGGCAGGACCAACATACAATATTTAGACAAAAACTTGTCTAATAGCAAGAAAAGAAATTAATGAAGGCAATGCAAATTTAAGTGCAAAACCAAAAAAAATATACAATGAAGGCAATGCAAATTTAAGTGCAAAACCAAAAAAAATATACAATGAAGGCAATGCAAATTTAAGTGCAAAACCAAAAAAAAAATATACAAGCAGAACCAACATTTTCAATCATTGTCTCAATATTTCCAGTATTTTTAGTCTGCATACAGAAAACAAGCAAATTAAAATTTTATTAAATGGTGATCTCAAATAAAAATTACATTAAATATGATCGAATCATTACTTCAGACATTTTTGGTAAAATGACTCAAATGACACTGAATAGAACCACCTACGAGGGTGTTCAACGATAACAATTGGTGTGCGAGTTTGAGGAGAGGAGAGGCTAAGAGGGTCATGGTGTGGCTGGTGTGTGACACAGCGAGGGCACAATTGGTGTGTGACATAGCAAGGGCACAATTGGTGTGTGAGGCTAGCGACGTCAAGACTGCTACGCGAGGTCGGTGACGGTGCAACTATTGTGCGAGGTTGGCACTTGGCAATGCTGAAACTAGTTCACGTCTTCATGGGGTCAGCGACGGTGCAACACAACAATGGCTTAGGGGTTTCTTTGTGAGTCTATGAGAGAAGGAAAGAAGGCTTCGAAGAGAGGATATGTGAGAGAAAGGTAGGAAGTGACAGAGGGTTTGTAACTCTCAAATTGTGAAAATTATACTAGGGTAAAGGGTGTAACAGGAAAATAACATTTTAGAAAGGACAACATGGTAGTTTCAAGTCAGTATCTATACTACATGTGCAAAACACTTCAGTTTGAATTGGATTGGATCGATTCTCTTTAGGTTAATCGAAAATTGATCTGATCTAATTAAAAATTGTGATTTTTTGTTTTCATTTAATTTGGTTATCGATTTTTGGTTCGGCCCATGCGATTTAATTTGGTTTGAAATGGATTATGAACACCCCTACTCCCATTTCATACATGCCTTCCTCCAAGATAATCTTTAGACCAAAATGTCCCTTACCTAAACCCCCAAATCATTAATGGGAACAAACTTGTGAACTAATATAGAGTATAAACATGTGAATCTTTGGCAAAGAGACCCCTCCTTTAACCAATCATGCTCCTAAAATAACACATTTTCTTGTCTCTTAATTTAATTTTATAAAGTCCCCAAAACTCCCATTTCTTCTGTGTTACAGTTAACTTATACCCGATCACCCCATATTTTGCTTCTAGAATTCGTACCCAAAGAGACTTTTTCTCCCTCAACATCTTCTAGCGTCATTTGCTAATTAAAGCTTTGTTAAAGTTCCCAACATATCTCATTCCTGGCTCACCATGCTTATTTTTGCAACACACCAAATCCCACCTCAACCAAGCTACACTCGATTTGTCCTCACTGCCACCCCAAAGGAACCTATTATGCATGATAGTAATATATTTTGTCACCCTCTTTGAAATCCTAAAAAAGGACAGATAAACAAAAGAAATTGCTGACAAGGAAGATTTAATCAAGCAAATTCGACCCCTCAAGAAAGTTTTTTTTGCCACCACGATGAAAACTTCTTTTTTATTTTGTTGAGCTCCAACCTCCAAAACTCCTCTTTACGAGCATTGCCCCCTATAAGTAAGCCTAGGTACTTCAAAGGAAGTTTCAAGGTAGTACAGTTCATCAACCTTGCATATCGAGACACCATGTTGTCCTCCACCGCTATCACTCCCAAACAACTTCTATGAAAATTTACTCTTAGATCGGAAATAACTTTATAACTTCTTAGTACACTTTTAAATCCACCTACTACAAACCTTGTTCTGGACATCATACAAAAAGGAATTGTTAGTTAACACTTTATATGCCTTTTCAAAATCTGCTTTATAAACAAGAGTTGCCTTCTTTTTACTCTTTGCTTCATGTATGACCTTGTTCGCAACCATAAACACTATCAAGAAATTGCATCCCACCCCAAAAAGCTGATTGACTTTCTTCTACCAGCAAATGCATGATAGTTCTCAACCTGCCAAAGAGCACTTTCACAATAATTTTGTACAAGCTTTTGATGAGTGAAATTGGCCTATAATCAGATAGACCTTCTGGAAATTCCTTCTTCGGTATAAGAGCAAGAAATGAGGCGTTTGTCCCTCTAGGAAGCTTCCTAAAAAAGTAGAATTTAGTCATCATCCACATAATGTCTGACTTTAAAACATCCCAAAAAAGCTTTAAAAATTTGAAGTTGTAACTATTTGGACTAGGACTTTTGGATCCATAGCATTCCTAGATTTTTGATCTCACCTCTTCTTCAGAAAACACTTGCTTCATGGATCTACATATACCCTCAAGCAACTAACAAAAACACCATTTAACCTCACCCGCACATCAGCCTGTTGCTAAAATCTCTATTGAAAGAAATGTTATTAATCCCCCATTTTAGAGTTTCAGGGTCATCAACCCACTGCCATCCATATGTAAGCCTCTTATGGTGTTAGACTTTCGCCTCTAGTTAACCATGGTATGGTAAAACTGGGTGTTTGAGTCCCCTTCTCGCAACCATATAACCTTCATCTTCTAAGCAAGGACCGACTCCAGCCTTTTACTATACTTCCAAAAATCAGCCACCACCCCTCTTTTTTTTAGAAACCTCCTTTGCTGATAGTTGTTGTTGTTCCACTTTCAGGTCTAGGGCCACCATATTTTTTTGTAACACCTCACATCTTCCTTCCAGATCTCCAAAGTTTGATTTCACTCCTTTAAGTAAACCTTAAGGGTCTTCAATTTCTTCTTCAATACGAAGGCATCCCTTTACGACGACCTTAAGGGTGTTGGAGTTGATAAAGTAATTCAAACTCACTTACTTAATCTATTTAACTCACAAAATTTAATAAGCAGGGTTACATATACAAACATTTACAGTTTTGCTAATGTACACGGTCTTGTTTTCTTAGTATGAGTTAATGTAGCTCCATGTAAAGCTTATAGGCCTTGGATCTTCTTCATCAATGAAGTCCCTTACTTCTTGAAGATCAATGACAACAGAATAGAGAAGGAGGAAAGGTGATTGGAGGCGCCACTTCAAGGAGAAGATGAGTCAAGAACAAGCTCACCACCATAAGAAACCATGGATAAGAGCTTGAAGGTAGAAGAAGATAAGTGGAGGAAGAAGGAAAGAAGGGAACAAAATTTTGAGAGAGAGAAGAGGGAGAATGAGGTTTGAAATTTGAAGTTTAATTTCTCAAATGATCAAAGTTGCAAAATGCACACACAAAATTGGAGTAAAATTTGAATTTCTATTCAAATTTTATTTGAATTCGAATTTGAATTTGTAAAGTCAAATTTGGAGTCAAAATTTTACTAATTATGATTAGTGAATTTCAGCTATGGTTCAACCCACTAATCTAAGATCAAATCCAAGATTCTCTACTAAGTGTGCTTAGGTGTCATGAGGCATGTAAAACATGAAAGACATGCACAAAATGTGATTATATGATGTGGTAATGAGATGTAGTAAGCAAATGCTCACCTCCCCCATAGGATGGTTTGAAATTTAATTGGATTGGGGTTCTCTCGCAATTCAATTAAATTTCTCTCCCAACACACACATCAAATAAAGCACTTAATGCATGTGAAATTATAAAACTACCCATAATATAAAAATTAGTCTAGGTGTCCTAAAATACAAGGGTTGAAAAATCCTACATTATTAGGGTACCCTCCTTACACTATGGAGCCCTAAATACAAGGCCTAAAAATAATGAAATCCTAATATAATGTTGACAAAGATAAGTGAACTCATACTTAGCCTCTGAACCCAAAATTTACCCTAAGGCTGATGAGAACTCTAGGATCTTCTCCTATATCTCTGCCTCAATCTTCTTGGAGGCTTCTATTCAATGTCCTTGGGGAATAAGATTGTATCATGAGTGCATTAGCAAACTATAACTAGAAAATATCTTAAAATATACAATAATGTAACTTGCTAATGCACTCAAAATAAAAAGCTTAGATGTGTACGTTAGCAAATGTGTGAGATTTATTAAGATACATATTCTTATTTTTTAGTATAAGTATATTAACAAATTATAATTAAAGAATATCTTAAAATAAATGATGTAAACACATCAATTATTCAACCGTAGGATGAAGTTAGTGGTGAGGTGGGACGGGTTAATTTATTGGATTATTTTTATTTCCTAATTATAAATTTTAAATTAGTTTCCAATTCTTACTTTTCGCCATTCCCATTTTTTATTTCTATTTACATTTACCTTTTTAAAAATCTTTTTATTTTCTCCCTTTTGTTATTTTTTATTTTTATTATTTAAGTAGATTAACTAACTAACCTACTAATTTGTTACAATGAAATGAATTGACATTTTCCACTTTAAAAAAATCGGCGAATCAATCCCTTCCCATTTTTTGTTGATGTTGATAGATTGGTGATAAGACAAAGCAATTGTCTCACTTTAACACCTTTATTATTAAGCTATAACTTAATTGGATCTAATATAATCTAAGAATACGTTAACCAAATAGCGGGACAATCTAAATTAATATACAACCAAGATTAATCCCTCAAGAGGCAATGAGTGAGATAGTCAGGTTGTTGAAAATTTTGGATTTCTTGTGGGATTAAACTAAGAACTAAACTGTTAGGGTATTCATGTTTTGTTTTTATCTCTTTAATTTCCATTCCATGCATTGTAAAACAAATATTAAAAATTGGGTTAATGTAAACAATGCAGAGATTTATAAAGTAATCAATTGCACTTTAAATTAATTGTAAGAGTAATTACACGTTGAATATGTATCCCCGCCAAAAAAATTAATTAAGTGGAATATAATTAACTATAAACTATAGTTCTTTAATTTTGTATTTAGTGAGGTTCAATTATTGTTCCATATAAACCAAGGCGACCCTACAAACTGCACTGAATATTTTCGGCAATGCATATTAATTACTAATATATTTTATGTTCATGCATGCACCTGGAAGAAAATCCCACTGTCAACAATAAAAGACATTTTATTATGAATCATGAAACTTTTCTGATGTGGCTAGAACCATCGAGCTCTTCCCCACGAAGCTGCCATTTTATATCAAATACACAGGTTTTACCTTAAAGTTGGCAACTTTTTATTGTTTCCTTTTAATTTATTGATATAAAATGTTAATGACCTTATCAATAGATACGGTTTTTCCAAAAGCAGTTATAAAATTATCAAAAACAAAATCTTAGCTATACTGTGCCTGCAATATTATTCACGTAACAATATCTGTGAGTATATGTTAATAAAAGGTTTAATTATGATATTGATGTAGTTTCTTAAAACAATAAAAATAAAATCTAAATTCTTTTATCCTAAACATTATAAATATATAAAAAAATGTTTGATGGACATCAAACTTAATTATTTTATAACTAACACCTAGAGAAGTAAAAAAGTATAAATGTGATATGTAAATATGCAATATAATAAGATAAGAAAAGAGATTTTGAGAAAAAAAATATTAATAAAATATATAATACATACAGATGTTTATATATCATTACTCAAATTCCACTAGCAATAGCAATGGTATTTAAATGTTATTCTTTTTCCAAAGTAGGACATTATAACCTAAGGCTAGCTAGGCGGTTTCAGCATGGGAAAACTTCCTGGGTGCTGGGTAATGGCTGAAAGGTGCATAAATAAAGACAACATTATTTGTCTTATTATCTTAATTTAGTATACTTAACTAGTCCCATCGTACTTATAAAGTGTTCATTAGTGGGTATCCCTTTAAGAACACCATATTAAGGGGCCGGAAATCACACAAGATTATGTTAGGTTGGATAAACCATTATAAACTAGATCTGATTAATTATAAATATGAGAATGAAAAGGAACAGTAGTAGTAATGCCTCCATTAGGAATATAAACAGTACATTAAATTAAACAAGAGCCGAGTAAAATAAACAAAATTAAATCATAAACTTGACCAATGAGAAGGATAGAAGGTCTAGTGCCTTTTTTGTGGGAATAAAGCTGAAATAGTCATCAAAATTGGAGCATTATATATGTGCATGAGCATGACGTGACTCTACCAAGGGCGCATCATAATCTGTCGTTAGAGGTAAAGCTTTTAATTAGAGGCGAATTATTTTGAAGGTCATGATGCTTTTATCTATACCACCATGCAAATTAATGCTTTGATTGACAAATGCTTTAATTCCACAAGTTGTAGCTTTTTTTTAAGAAAAAAATGTATTTGTGTAATAAATTTATATAACTTTTAACGATGAAGAGAGAAATAAAATAAAAAGAGATAAAATAGATATTTTTTGTGTGTGATAATCAAGGCTTAAATATTAAATTTTGGAGAAACTAGCTATCTCAATCTCACCACTAGATGGACCCTAGTAAGTTATAAAATATAATTGATATGATGAAGAGTGATTGAACAAGTATTTATCTATAAATATTTATATGAGAAGAAAATAAAATAAATTAAAGTTTTTCTATTCATTAAAATTAACTTACACACTTTATTTTTACATATATAAACTCTCTCGTTTATTAACATATTGTCGGTCCGAGTGACAATTGATTTAAATTTTTTAAATAAGGTTTTAAGTTTAAGTTTTGTAATTGAAAAAAATGTTAAAAAGAGAAATTCTACTAAAGATATTTAGGTATGTTTTTCAACGGATATTAATAATCGATAAAATTATTGAATACTAATGTGATGAAAAAAACAACTTACTAAAGATAATCGGATATGTTTTTCGATGAATATTAATAATCAATAAAATTATTGAATACTAATGTGATCAGAAAACCACTTTCATATAACTTCCCAATCATTATTGTCAAAAGAGATTTTTTTTATGAAGTGTAATGTTTAATCATTATTTTGGGTTGTAGTTTAATTCCCTACAGTTATTATCCATGATCTAACCAGCTTATAAGCTAGGCAAAGAACTTCTAAATTATCCGAATATATTTTACCAAAAACCAAAGAGTCAAGTATATATGGACATCAAAAGAAAAAACAAAAAGAGATAAGGATGAAGTTCAGGCGCGGCACTGGATCATAATACACTATTAAAGGTCTTGAGATATGGTAATAATAAGAACTTGAGATAGTGGGAAATAATTCAATTCGGTTAATCATGTTTTACAGTAATAACAAAGAATGTTGAGATGAAAGTATTGATCTTTTAGTGAGTGAATATGACATGATAGAGACAAAACCAGATTTGCAAATCTTAAGTCTTGAGTGTATGATTGAAAATGTAAGTTTCACTTGCTTCTCAATCTACACTTATTTATGGGTAGGGATTAGCATATGTATTTATGCGTCATGGCTTGCAACGTCCTTTTGTGTTGGATGGCCTTAACTTGTGACCAAACGTCAATGCAATTCGCACGATTGCAATATTTTACTATTGGTATGAGTTGCAAAATAGAAGGAAAACTTCATTGAATTCGAGGTTTTTTTTCTTCTTTTTCTTCTTTTTTTACTGAATTTGTGGGGGTTCTTTCTCCATTGGTAAAAAAGACAAAAATATTTAATATTTTTTTTATTTATGATGATATTAATATAAAATAGTATTTGTTAAAAAGGATGATTAATTTTCGTCAAAAATCATAAATACACACAAATGAGTATTTTTCTTTTAACATAATTTATTTCATATCAAGTATCAACTACTAAGATTTGAATAAGGAACAAAAATCTCTATCACTTGCGCAAATCAATCAACCGTGTTAGTAGTTAAATATTTGTTACAATATCTTCTATTTTTGGTTATGCTTTTTTTTTTTATAAAATATTTTTTATCTTAGCATTTTTTCACGCTAATATATTTTTAAATTTAAATAACATTATTAATAAATGTAACAAAAGCAAATGATATTAGGTGTCAAATTTAATAAAATAATATCTCTAATATCGTTTTACTATAACCATGCATATTTTATTAGTCTAATAGTTAAGTCATGTGACATTCTTGTGAGGAACACATATATAAAATTTTATATGATTGACATTCGTTAAAAAGTAATTAAACGGTAATTGTTAATTTATATTTTAAATAACATTATTTTTTAAAATAAAGTGAGACCGTAAAGTATCAATAATTTTTTAATCAAGTAAAAATTTATAAATTTGAATGACTTTATAAAATTTACTTTTAATAAACATTATTGAATATGTTATTTTACTAAATTTGGCATTTTTGGTATAATGCTAATGACATTATGCTATAAAAATAATAATATTAAATTTGCTAGTCATTGAAAATATATTATTTTAATTTCATAACTTAAAAGATTAACTTAAAATAAAAAATCTAAAATTTCAAAAGTAGAAAATGAAAATATGCCTATGGCAACAAAAAGAAAATGGGCACAAATAATGACCAGTTATTTGTTATTGCAACTTTTTTCTTATCCTTGTTAATTTCGGTCCAAATATTTATATTTCTGAACTTGCGTATAGAATCCATTCTGTACAACGGATAAATGGTTGTTTTCAGGGCCAAGCCCAGTACCCACGCACAAACGAAACATTTTGTAAGAAATGGATGAGGCCCCACTTAATGGACCACCATCTTGTCTCATATAATAAGTCCAAACAAAGTTTGGACCAAATAAATCTTAGTGCAAATCAAGTAGACATTTCACTATCTTCCCTAATTTTGAGAATCACATGTAGACCATTAAGTGGCAAAAAGGAAAATACATGTAGACTATTACTTTATTTTTTTTTCAATTTTATTATTACATTTTTCAAATTTAATTTTTAGATTGAATATATTATTAAATATTTTTGAATGTTTGTGCAGCAGTTATTCTACGCAACTTCATTCTCCATCTTCTGAACCTCTTCTTGAGTTTTCTTCATCATCTATGCTCTTCTTCACTGCCAAGACAATTTGCACATTTTGAATTTGAAATGTATCCATTGAGTGCTAGATGTTGGTCTTAGTGGTTCCTTATGGTTTTCGAATTTGAATCATGGAAAGTCTTATGAAGTTTGGTTTGCATCATGTCTTTTGTAGATGTTGTTGTTACAACACAATGTGTTAATGTGCTTCAATCTTCATTCTACTGATTGTTTGTTCTTTGACTAGGGCATGTTGTTTTCTTTGAGTTCCTTGTTTGAAAATCTCCAAAGATAGTGAAGAACTCATAAACACTAATATATGTCTTCAATTGGGTGTGTGATTTTCATGGTGTAGACACGTTTGTCTTCATGAACCAATCCAACAATGCAACTTTTGATAATCCTTAGTCATGTGTAGCTTATGATATCCGCCCCTCGACTAATGCTACCCTCAACACCATGCTTTGTTGGACCTTGTGGCCTCAATAACTTAAGAGGGATAGGCTTAGAATGCAGAAGAAGCAACAATCAATTTGATAATGTTCTTTAAACATAAAATACAAGATTGATTGCAACAAAATAAATGAGATAAGGAAAGAGAGAATGCAAACATAGTTTTATACTGGTTCGACCACTTCCCGTGCCTATGTCCAGTACTCAAGCAACTCACTTGAGATTTCCACTATCTTTGTAAAATCCTTTACAACTTCTGAACCACACAGGGACAATCCATCCCTTGTGTTCAAGAATCCTTACAACTCAAGAGACCCTCGGTCCCTTAATCACTCTCATTGAGTAAGAAGACTGGAAGAAGAATTCTCTCTTCAAGAGAAGAATATTACAATGAAGATCCATGGATGAACTCTTAATGGATTTGCAAGTGTTTGGCCAAGAGTTCTAGAGAGAGCATTTGACAATGAAGTTCTCTTGAAATCTCTCTCATTTTCTTTTGAGAGGATAAGATATTTTGGACCAACAAAACTCTCTCTTAAAAATTCGTGCCCAAGTTACCTATTTATAGGCCTTTGATGGTCATTCATAAATCTAATGAAAAGATGTGACTGTTGGCAGATTTTCTGAAAACTTTCCACTGGTAATCGATTACAATATTTGTATAATCGATTACACAGTTATAATTTGAAGGGTTATGACTTTTGAATTTGAATTTCCAAAGTTCCGTTGCTGGTAATCGATTATAGACATATGGTAATCGATTACATGTTGAAAATTCAAATTCAAAACCTTTTTCAATAGCTATTTCTCAACCCTGTCTTCTGGTAATCGATTACACTTCCTGGTAATCGATTACTAGAGCCTTACATGTCTTGAAAGCACTTTGTTTTAAGGCAAGACTTGGTCTTTAGTAAATTTTGAAACAAGGCTTTGTTTGTTGAAACAATCTTGAATTATTCTTGAAGCAAATGCTTATCATTTGAAGCAGCCTTGTTAGATTCTTCTTTGACATCATCAAAATCATGTATACATACATTCACATGCTTATGATCATACATAACTTATATATGCACTTTTGACCCAAAAAAATATAATTGCCTTTCAGCTTTTGAATAACTCTCCTTTTGACGATCCTGCTTCTAAATGAAAATCCATATCTTGAAAAGTTTCCACTATATGCCTATGCTTCACACATTTTCTATGGTTCCACATTCGTCCTGTCTTATTTAAGAACACTTAAAGCAACCATTAATTAACAACTAAGTTTAAATAACTTGAGATTTGCTTCTTGATGACTTGTCATCATTAAAACTCTAGCTTCTAGAGAGACTTTGTCTCAAGGTTCTCCCCTTTTGATGATGACAAATACTTAGCAAAATCAAGTTTTTAACTTAGGAGTAGAGAGACAAATGTAGAAACTTACTCCCCTCAATAGGTGCAAAGTTATCCTGTTGCATATATAAGTTAAACTCCCCCTTAATTTATGTTCCCTTCCCCTTAGGTGGACATAATTAATATCAAGTAGAAATAGTTGGAATCATAAAAAATCATGGATTTCATAGATGTTAAAAGGTTACACAATAAAGGTATTCCATAATACAATTAAAGCATATATACTGCTATAAGAAAACCATCATCATTCTAAACTCAAAAAGATAATGAACTACATGCTTCAACTATCTCCTAATTTCTTAATGAACTCCTCCTAAGTCTTAATAAACTACTACTTCTTCTCCCCCTTTAGTCATCAACAAGACAACTTCTACCATGGGAGACATTGGTAGGTCTCCCAATTTGGGGAATTTCTTTTAACCATTAGATTTATTAATATTTAAATGAAGGGTTTAGATTATTATTCCTTTTTTTTTCTTCTTCTTTTTCTTTGTATTTCCCGACATCTCCCTACCTATTTTTCTCACTCCAAATCATACACTATTTTTGTCACCACCTACCAACATCCACCAATGTCAATGTCCTCCTTGCTTCATCTTCTATAGCTACTGTGACCACTTTGGCGATGACACCTCCACTGCAACCACCTTCAATGGAGACAATCAGCATCGACTCACTTGACAAAAGCCACTCACGTTGCTAATCTCTCTTTCACCAACCACACAAACCCATTCACCCCAAACCCTAATCTAGAACCTTCAAAGCATTATTAAACTTTAATAGATTCAAGCAAACATGATTCAATCACCGATGAAAAAAAAGAAATAAAGCAATCAGAGAGGCACAAAAACAATTTTGAAATCCCAATGCACCGAGTTGGGGTTTCATTGCCATTGTGGGCGCGACCTAAAACGTTTTTAGTTCACCCCTCACTATCAATGACCACTGTGTCATTGTGTGTCAACCACCATGGGATCCAGATCTGGTTATTTGTCTTCATTTTTGATCTCTAATATGGTTTTGGATCTCAGATTTGGTTGTTTGGTTCTTCTCTCGGCATCCTCGAGCAAACAACCATGGATTTGGATTTTTTGGCACACTGGGACTTGGTCATGGCAGTGAGCAAATAAGATTAAAATTAAGATTCAGAAGGGGGAAGGACAAGTACATATCAATGGGTTGCGAGGAAGGTGGGGGAACATAAGGGAAACTTGGGTAAAAGGAGGAAAAAAGAAAAAGGAAAAAGGAAAAAATGAAAAAAAATTAACCTTTGATTAAAAACCATTACATTTAACAATTAAAAAAAGTTTCTCAAGTTGGGAGACCTACCAATGTCTCCTATGGTAGAAGTTGTCCATCAACAAAAAAAAGTGGAAAGGAAGATATGTAACACCCCATTTTTTATTAAATAAATTAAAAATGATTTTATTTAAAAATAAATAGAATTTTAAGAAAATAATGAGGTTTTTGTAATTAAATAAATAAGAAGAAATAATTTTATTAATTAAAGTAATGGTTTTAGGGTAAATAAAATAACTATATGTTCTTAGAACATAAAAATGATGTTTTATTTATTCATTTGATAGGGAGTAAAATAGTGTTCCTTTTTATAAAATAATAAAATATAGTAAACAATAGGCTGAGAGTACCCTAACTATAAATAGAGACATATTAGATTAGTTTTTACATTTATGATACGTCACTACGCTCTCTCTCCCTCTCAGCTCTGTTTTCCTTTCCCCCTCTTCCAAAACCCTCTATTTTTTCACATTCACTCAAACACATCCTAGTAAAACTAAAATCTTAGGCTTCTTAATCATTGGATTGTCATGAAGTTTGAATATCAGGTTTGGAGTGCAATTTTTTACATCCCTACCATTGGGATTTGCAAAATAATGTCTATGGTGAGATCAATTTCCCTCGCACGTAGGTTTCTTTTTCTCGCATATACCCAAACTTATCCCAGTAAAACTACAATCTGAGAATTGTTAACCATTGGATCGCTTTGTAATTTCAACATCATGTTCATAACTCATTGTCTCATATCCTCACCGTTGGGACTCGTGAAATAATGTTTTTGGTGAGAGAAGTGTCCCTCGGACAAAGACAATAAAATGGAGGCTCCAATCCCTTCTCTTTATCTTTAACGCTCGAAAACCCTAGCAGAAAAACTAGAGGGAAAGCTTGAAGAATCTTAGGGAACCACTAGAGACGTCGCTATCACTGTCGAACTACACACGTGAACCCGCTTAGAAGTAAGGGATGAATTTTTCGTAATTGGGGTTAAAATGAATATGTTTAAGGATCCTTAGAGGATCAAATTGAGATTTTTTTCGGGATATTTACTGTATTATAATTCTACCTCTACAATTATAATTACAAGATTATTATGTTTGATAGGCCAATTGATGCCCTGATGCGATTTGGTTGATAAAATGGAATGCTTTTGGTGTTTTCGTGTTTTTGACTCATGATTTTGATTCATTTGATTTTGATATGATTATGTAAAATTGTTTGAGGGGTTTAATCATATGAACATAACATATTAATATTATTAATTTATGACATGTATATGATGAAAGGGGCGTGATAACGTGTTATCTTGGGATTATGGAAGTGTGATGAATTGTGTGTAAGTGACAAGTTGAGTGTTAAATTGTGAGATCACACATGTATTGAGATATTGTGTGCATCGAGTTGTGAACTATGAGCTGTACAATCACACGACTGTAACACTCTTTAAGGGCGACGAGTTAATTTGCGACGAGTATTGTGATGAGATCCACTGTGGGAACCCGATGAGATTAATCACTTTGAGACTCGATGAGTTAAAAGTATTTTAAGAACAATTGATGAGTCATGTATTTTGTACAGTTCATAGATAGAGTCTGTATGCTAAAATATTTTATGAATTGGACCTGAATCAGGAGGGAGAGTCCCTGACGAACTCTTCGGAGTGTAGGCCTTGGGGGTAAATATCACTACTAAAAAAATAAGTTTTAACATCGTCCTATTAACATCAATTATTTGAAAATTGATGTCGTTAAGCACTTATAACATCAATTTTCAAATAATCGATGTTAACAACTCGATTTAGTGCGATTTTATCACCGGTTATTTTAAAACCGATGTTGTAAGTGCTTAACAATATAGGTTTTCAAATAACCGATGTTAACAGTTAGATTTAGTGCGATTTTAACATCGATTATTTTAAAATCAATGTCGTTAAGCACTTACAACATCGGTTTTAAAATAATTGATGTTAATATAAACTTTTTTTTAATTATTTATATATTTTAAAAAAATCATATATTGAGTTATTAATTATATTTTAATTTAAAAAATATAATAATTAATAAACAATAAAACATTCAAAAGGTAAGAATTTAAAAATTAAACTAAATTTTTAAAATAAATTCTGTAATTTTAATTTTATTATTTCATGATTATCATTTAAATGTAATACACATTTATATTAATTATTCCATATTAGTTCATTTGAAAATTAAAAAAAAAACTTTTTCTAATAGTAGAGTTTAACTTTTATAGAATTTTTATAGAATGTTGGTAAAAACAATTATATCGTCAAACAATTAAAATTTATTATTAATATGTTTTATTTAATTATTATAATAAAAAATTTATCATACAAAAGCATTTATACAAACAATGTATATATTATTTATTATCAAAATATCTAATAAATATTTAAAAAATATATTTTATGAGATATTTGTCATCATTCTATAAATAAATATTAAATCATCATTATATTTTAAAATCTTTACAAACTTATACCTACAACTACTTTTACTTATGAATGTAATTAACTGTAGATTAAATATATATAATTTATTATTTTAAAAAATTATATTTTTTATTGATGTAAATATTTTTTTATTTTAATTTTAATATGCATAAATAATTATTAAGATTATTCATTAATTTTTTTATTTTAACATTATAATTAAGTGTTATTTTAACATTAAAATTAAGTGTTATTTTAACATTAGATTTTTTCTTTGGTAATGATGCATATGTGATGTTTCGGACACTAAAGTGAGTTCTTCTTTGTTGCCTCTTCCCTCTCCCATTTCTCTTTCTTGGCCAACTGTTCCTCCTTCCATTCCAACAACAACAACAAACTAAGTGTTGGTGTGGTGAATGCCCTTTCTGTTCTGCGTGTGCATGTCACCTCTCTCAACTAGTGTTCACTACACCCACGACACAAGCTCACTTTATTAATTTTCAGGTGCACACTCCGCGATTCTCTTGCTTTATTTTCTTTCTAAACTCCTGTGTGAGGGTTAGGTTATTTTTCATTTCTTTGTAAACTCCTGTGTATGTAAGAGTAAATATTGGTCATTAATGTTTCATCCAACTAAATTTTAAATTTATAAACATTTAATGTTATTTTATATTTTAAATCTATAAAGAAAAACCAAAATGTTTGTATAAGAAAGCATATTTATTTAATAGTTTTAGGTAAAAATAATTATCAATAGGACCAAATCTATAAAGTTTTAAAAATAGATCAATGTTTCACAATATGGAAGTTTAATATGGTCAATGCATAATTTAAAGTAAAGAAACTAAAAGTATTACTATTTTTAAGTTAAAAAAAAAGACAAGAAAAAGGAAGGAAAATAGCACAAGTGTACAATTCATTGAGTAACGCTTGTAACGGTGCATCATCATAAGCAAAAAATTAGACACCAAAACATCATCGTTTTAGTGGTGAGAACTAGGGAAAGAAAAACACAAAATGAAATAGGAGAAAAACCCTTCACTCATTCGCTCTGCTTTTTGAACCCGTGATTGTGAACGCGAAGAACACCTTCCTCTTTGCACTTAGCATAGTCGCATAGTTCTGAAATTCGACGCTCAGGGTAAGTTATTTGAATCTCTACATTTGTGTTCTAAGAATGCCTTTTTCTCTTTTGGGTTTCTGTTTTTGGATTAACTTTACTTTTAAATCCATTTTAGTTGTGAATTTCTTAAATAAGTTCTAATTTTAGTGGGTGTGTTCTGTGTTATAGACTCATTAGTTTTCAAAAGATTTGAGGTAATTGCAAGCTGTTATTATCTGTTGATTTTCTGTTTTTGTGATTTCGTGTTTATTGTTCAAATTTTCAAAATGCATAGGGAAATGGGATTTCATGTTTATTGCTCAAGTTTGACTGACAGCTGAGTCTTTGCGGGGAAGCAATATTTGGCTGAGCTTGCTGACTGACTGAGGTTAAAGGTGATTAACAAATACTTAGGGAAATGGGATCCACTGACTGAGGTTAAAGGTGATAAACAAATGCTTAGGTGATAAACAAATTGCTCAATCTATTTCCTTGCTTATGTTTCTACTAAAATACCAATCACCAACGACTTCTGCAAGTGAAACAATTGTGTAAGTGCCTAAATTAACAAAACCAAGATAAACAAAACCACTTTGATTTAAAAAGTGGTTTAAAAAATGGTTTCCTTGTTAGCTTAGAATATGGAGGTAAAAGACTCAAGAAAATCTTTCATTGTAACAATTGTGTAAGTTACCTATCATTGTACCAGTTTGATTTAAAAAGTTAAGGAGCAGATTAAAGTAATAATCTTGACGGCCACGTAAAAGACTCAAGAAAATCTTTCATTGAAATTTACGTACCTTATTTTAAAATATTTAACTCTAAAATTACATTATATTAAGATATTTTTATTTTTAGTGGGATCATATATAATTATGTAGAAGAGCATAGAAGTTCTTTTAGAGTAGGAATTAAAGCGCCACAAGCTAGCCAGAGCATGCAGCTCATTACGACATTTTTCTTCTATCTCTTTTTGATACATTTTTTCTTCGTAAATAGCTCTTGGTTTACTTTTATTTATTTATATAACATATAATTGCTTTTTTTTTTTTCTGTTTTGATCTCTGTTTTTTATGTTAATCCCTAACGTCGGGATTCTACATGAATAACAAAGATTAAAATATAAATTTGATGGTCTAAATAATAGAGAATTAAAATGAAGCAAAAATCAATATTATAGAAAGAATCTATTAAAAAAATTCACATTTTGAATTTGTAGAGTTTAATTAAAACAACAATATTAGAAATTAAAATAAAACAAAAAATTTATTAAATTAGTCACATAGTTCCTTAACTTTATAGTAGGTTACAATTTGGTCCCTATTTGTTAAACAATGTAAAATAATCCCTTAAAATTATAAATTGATCCCTTAATTAATTATTTTGTAACAAATTGGGATTAATTAGGCTACAAGGCCATTAGAAAATAGTAGAAAATATATACTAGGAAAACGTTTTCATATATCTTTTCATTTAAGTCATATTATATTATTCAAATAATGTAGTTAATTGTTTGGACATGCTTTTCCAAAAAAATTAATAGTGTAACAAAGCAAACTAATGCATTTTTTCTTAGCTTGGACATGTTGATTTGGATTCTAGCACGTGATATTAACTTGGCTTCAAATAGGAATTATGAAAGTGGGTATATATTCTTTATTAAGGTCAATATATTGGATAAAATGACAAATAGGCTTGATATGATTCTTAATGAATTAAGGCTAATGTTCCCGATGGAATTCACAAACATTAGTGGTCTTTATTCATTGATTATCATCTAGGTTTTTGCATCATGATCACCATATTCACTACTGCACACTGTTCTGGTCATCATAACAGGTACCAAACTTTTTCATAAACTTTTTATGCTTAATTTTGTTACAATTGTTTTTGTATGTTATTAATGAATTTTGCTTTAATTAGATACAAGTTTTGTTCATAAAGAGTGAACCTTAGATTCTCGTTTGAGATTGAATACAATGATTCCTGTAGACAGTTTGCATTAATCATTGTATTGAATCTTGAATTGTCCGTTTGGATAGTTTGGGGATACTCATATTTTTATGTTAGATCCATGCTTTAAGGTTAACATTATTTTGTTTAGTTTGATTAAATTTCGGTATAATGCATTTCTAGTTGTTCTCTGAGTGCATACTTGATGATCGGGGAATTAATGTCACCAATTTCATGTTGTGTACTTGAGACCAATGCAAAATCCTGTCGAAATTTCATCAAATTTAACAAAATAAGATTAACCTTGACACATGAATCTACCATAAAAAAGTGTCTTTCTGAATGGGATAAGGCCACACCTTAAATGAAAAAGTGAGATTTCATGCATTGAATGAGTTTCGGAGTATGACGGAGTTATTATTTAGATGGATCGAGGTTGGATGAATGAAAATCGCTTGAGCCTTGTGTATGAGGAAGGCGTGGAACAGTTCCTACAATTTGCTTCAGAAAGAAGTCGATCGGATGAAAATAACAAGTTTTTTTGTTTGTGCATAAATTGTTTGAAAGGGAGACGACAAAAAGTCGATGACATACGGGAGCATCTATTGTGTGATGTAATTAAGAGGAATTATACGACGTGATGTGACATGGTGAATTAACAGACATGCAGAGTGGGTCCCAATCTAAACCGTTTGATGTGGAAATGGGAGATCGCTTGGAGGATATGATTCGTGACCTTGGACAAAAGTCTTTTCAGCAAGCACATGCCCCTATGTAGGATACATTGCAAAGTGATTCAAAGAAACCTTTGTATCCGGGGTGCAAGAATTTGTTGGCGGTGTTAAGTTTGGTTAATGTCAAGGCCAGATATGGGTGGAGTGACAAAAGTTTTAGTTCGTTGCTTCAAGTAGTGCACGACATGCTTCCAGAGGAAAACACATTGCCTAAAATTTACTATCAGGCGAAGAAAATATTGTGTCCGATGGGTATGGAGTATCAGAAGATTCATGCTTGCTCGAATGGCTTCATATTGTACATACATCAATTTCAAGAAATGTCGAAATGCCTTAGGTGTGGGGTATCACGGTACAAAGTCAAGGATGATGAGGAGTGTAGTAGTGATGAAAACTCAAACACGGGCCCCCCAACAAAGGTGTTGTGGTATCTTCCGATCATTCCAAGGTTTAAGCGTTTGTTTGCTAATGGATACGATGCAAATGACCTTACATGGCATGCAAATGGGAGAAACTGCGATGGAATGCTCCATCATCCGGCTGATTCCTCGCAGTGGAAGAAGATAGATCGTTTGTATCCGAATTTTGGAAAAGAGGCAAGAAATCTTAGGCTTAGACTAGCCATTGATGGAATGAATCCATATGGCAGTTTAAGCACTCAACACAGTTCGTGGCCAGTTCTACTAGTAATTTACAATTTGCCTCATTGGTTGTGCATGAAGCGAAAATACATGATGTTGTCTATGATGATATCAGGCCCAAGGCAGCCAGGAAATGACATTGATGTTTATCTAAGTCCCTTGATTGAAGACTTGACAAATTTATGGGACGAGGGGGTTGTAGTGTTTGATGGGTTTCGAAATGAGACTTTTCAAATGCGTGCAATGTTTTTTTGTACCATTAATGACTTTCCAGCATATGGGAATTTGAGCGGTTACAGTGTTAAGGGTCATCGTGCATGCCCCATTTGTGAAGAAGACACAAGCTACATATAATTGAAACATGGTAGAAAAATAATGTACACTAGGCATCGATGTTTTCTAAAACCTCATCACCTTTACTGCCGATTGAAAAAAGCATTTAATGGAAGTCAAGAGCATGGAAATGCACCGGTACCGTTGACTGGTGAGCAGGTGTTCCAGCAGGTTCAACACCTGAATACAATATATGGAAAGATCCAAAAGAAGGACAAAAGTAAGACTTGCATATGGAAGAAAAGGTCAATTTTGTTTGATCTTCCATACTGGGCTGATCTAGATGTTAGACATTGTATTGATGTTATGCATGTGGAGAAAAATGTATGTGATAGTGTCCTTGGAATGCTCCTTAACATTCAAGGCAAGACGAAAGATGGTTTGAATACTCGTCAAGATCTAGCTGAGATGGCTATACGACTGTCGTTACATCCAAGGTCTGATGGTAAAAAAATATACTTGCCTCCAACTTGTCATACTTTGTCCAGAAAGGAGAAGATCAGTTTCTGTCAGTGCCTACGCCGAGTTAAAGTCCCACAAGGATACTCTTCAAATATTAAGAGCCTTGTGTATTTGAAGGATCTTAACTTGGTAGGCTTAAAGTCTCACGATTGTCACATCTTGATGCAACAATTGTTATCTGTGGCCATACGAGATATTTTGCCTAACAAAATCAGGCTTGCCATAACTCGGCTATGCTTTTTCGTTAATGCCATAGGTAGCAAAGTCCTTGATTTTGTGAAGTTAGACGAGCTGGAAAATGAGGCTGCTATTATATTGTGTGAGTTGGAGATGTATTTTTCGTCTGCTTTCTTTGACATCATGGTTCACTTAATTTTTCATTTGGTCAGAGAAATCAAATATTGTGGTCTTGTTTATTTGCGGTGGATGTACCTGGTTGAGCGATACATGAAGATCTTAAAAGGGTATACCAAGAATCTACATTGTCCGGAAGCATCTATTGTTGAAAGGTATATTGAAGAAGAAGCCATTGAATTTTGTTTAGAGTACATTGAAAAAGCTAAACCTGTTGGCCTTCTCGAGTCTTGACATGACAAAAAAGTGAGAGGTAAGGGTTCAAGAGGATTGCATGTCATCACTCCAAGTGTAGAAGATTTGCAACAAGCTCATTTGTATGTGTTGAATAACAATAATGAAGTTTTGCCATACATAGTTCATCATGAAGGTTTATTCAAACAAAGTAATCCAAAAATTTTGAAGAACTAGGTGTTGAAAAAGCATAACAAGACTTTCCTAGATTGGTTTAAAGACACAATCTTGGCCAATGATAATGCTTTTGAAATGTTGAGAAAGTTAGCAGATGGGCCTAAAAGAAATGTTATAACTTGGCAAAGATATGAT
Organism: Glycine max; assembly: GCF_000004515.6. NCBI lineage: Eukaryota > Viridiplantae > Streptophyta > Magnoliopsida > Fabales > Fabaceae > Glycine > Glycine max. Next base: position 12,872,896 of record NC_038245.2, read on the forward strand.
ATAAACAAGTATTCCTTCTATACAAAAGCACAAGACCAAAAAGGTACAATGCAAAACAATGGGGTTACCCTAAGGGCTGAATCTCAACACTTTGCTAGTGTACATGATGACAATCCCCGTGTAGCTTTCATCCCTTACTTTGGTTTCATTGAAAAAATTTGGGAGGTTAACTATGTCAAATTCACTGTTTGTGTTTTCAAATGAAAGTGGGTTGATAGTAATACCGGTGTGCGGACCGATGATGTAGGATTTACGTTGGTGGATCTTAACAAACCTGCTTACCATAATGATCCTTTCATCATGACAGAACAAGTGAAACAGGTATTTTATGTGGAAGACCCTTGTGATCAAAGGTGGTCAGTGGTTCTACATGGAAAACAATAGGTGTCAATGTTGAAGATGATGATTCATACATTGATACTTATGTTAGTCCTTTGTACACATAAATGTCGCCTAATATCATCAGAGAAGAAGAAGCTGACGATGTTCATGCTAATCGTAATGATCATGATGAAGGAGAATTAATTAACATCGTCTAATGTAATTTTTTTATTTTGTACTTAATTTTAGTCCATTGAATTACATTGATATGCATTTATTCTTGATAACATCCTAAATTATTGTTTTTTTCTTGGTTTACAGCCAAATGGCTACACTGCCCAGCTTTCCTCCGCCTCTTCCTCCTACTGGTGCAGCATCGCATTCGCCATCAATGTTGAAGCGGACTAGAAAGGCCTCACGCCTAAGATCATTGGAGACTAGACCAGTTGGGGCAGAGAGACCTCTGGTCCATGTGGATTCTGCTACCGGCAAAGCGGACGGTCCCCACAGCAAGAAATTAAGAACATATTTGGGGATCGTTGCTCGTGATAAGGTGGATGTCACATACGACAATTGGAAGCACATCCCTACTGCTCAAAAGGATTTGATATGGGAGGATATTCAGGTATCATGTAGTATTTCATGTTTCATATTGTTTGTTAGCCAAATATTTGAATTTAGTAATAATAAAACCTAATTTACTCTTTGTTAGGATGAATTTGATATCCCTGAAGCATCTGATGTAAGGACAAAAAAGAAAATACTTCAGACTGTGGGGGAGCGATGGAGACAGTTTATGTCTGATTTGATGTCAAAATGGGCACTTGCAACTGACAAGGATAGTGTCGATGACACTATATGCAAAAAGTACGACATTAGCAAGGAGAAATGGGCCCAATTTTGTCAGAGCCGCAGAGATCCTTTGTGGGAGGTAACTAATTTGTGATTTTCATTGTTTTCAACTTTAAATTCACTTATTATAATACATTGTAATCATGATTTTCATTAATGTTGCATTTTTGCAGGATGTGCGAAAAAAGGCATAGGCTATCTAGAAGCAAAACATTTCCCTTCATGTGTTGTCTCGTGGGGGTTATGAATATTTAGAAAATAAGTTGATGGATGAGAAGAGAGAGAAAAAATTGAAGGAAGTTGCTCAATCCAGGAGCACTGACACTATCATTGATCCTCCATCTCCCATCAAACGACACGTGAAGTGGAAGCTAGCTCGCACCAAGAAAACTGGCCACATGTCATCTGAGGTAGCAAAGGAAATTGTTGACAGGATTGTAAGTCACTTTCAATTCATAATTGTAATTATTTTTTGTTTATTGTGTGATTGAGTAAACCAATAAATGTGCTCTTCACAGGATTCGTTGGAGGAGAAAGCCTCACAGGGTTCCTTTGTCATCCATGGACGTCATGATGTACTGACTGTTGCCATTGGGCAACCAAAACACCCTGGTAGTGTGCGTGCTGCAGGAGCCAGTGTAACCATCAAACAATACTTTGGATCGGCTTCAAGGACCTCCTGCACTTCTTCCTCCATGGCTCCCGAAGACCTATAACAGTTGACGCAACAAATCAGGGACCAGTTGGAGGACTCGATCACAAAAAAAGTAACTCAACGGCTAATGTTATCGTTCAGCCAGATGTAGTCCTAGTTTCAGTCGCAGATGCAATCACAGGGACTCGCATTGCCTCCTGAACCTAAGGTTGGTCCTTCAGCTGCTCATGTCAGCATAAAGGAGAGTTGTGTTAATCCCTGTCATACATTAATTTCGTTCAGGGACCATTGTTTGTCGGTATGCGACTTTCATTTGACCACTTCAAAATATTTAACATCCATCGCCATGGAATCTATAAACTTCCGAGATGTTTCGAAGAGAAACCGACCAAGAACACGAAAATGAGAGTGTATTTAGCAAAGTGGGGGAGTGTGTAAATAGACTGTTACACCCTAATTTCATCTGGGGACCGCTGATGATCGCTTTGGAAGGCATAACACCCATCGCCGTGGAATCCGTAAAGTTCCATGAGGTTTTAGAAGGAAAACAGCCAAAAAACACAAAAAAATGGGAGGTGAACTTATCAGTCTGGGAGTGTAAATAGCAATTTTAAAATCTGGGCCCCTCTAGAAGATTCTGGGCATTTCATTGCTTAAGGTGGAAGCAACCTAGCTCTCCGGGGCGAGCTGGGCGGCAACCACCTCCTTCGTTTTGTTAAAAAATGGCTTCTAGGGCTTTTGTAATGCTTCCATAAAATTTCCGAAAACCTTGGATAAGCATATTTAACTTTATATTAGTGAAAGGGAATAGAAAAAAAGAGGAAAATCAAGTCCTATATGCTTTCGTAAGGCTTCTGTAACTTTTCTGTAAATTACGAAAAAGGGGGGGAGAACTTATCAAGATGGGGGTGCAAATAGAATTTTCAAATTTTCGAATCTTGGTCCTTACAGATCATTTTGGAAGCTGGATTACTTAAGGAGGAAGCAACCCAGTTCGCTTGGGCGAGCTGGACGGCAACCTCCTCCCCACTTTTCCTATAAATAGGTGAAGGGGGGGGGGGGGGCTGTTCCAAAGGGTCCCTAACCCCCTTAGCTATGCATTTGAGTTGTTTTGGGTGAAAAAATGTATTTCCGTGAAGAAAATCCAAGCAGAGGTGCTTCCATAACGCTTCCAAGACGTTTCTCTGAGCAAATCCGTGAAGATTTTCTGCCGTTCTTCACCGTTCTTCGTTCTTCAACCAGTAAGTTTTTGAATCCGAGGCTTTCAATTTATTTCTTGTTTTGTTGGATTTTGTCTTCATTTTGTTCACTTTCGGGTTTCTTTTCTTCCGTTTTTAACGAGCTTTAACCGATCGTTTAAGCTGTTATCTCACCTAATAAATGATAAAATGAATTTCAACCGATCATTTGTGTTGTAATCTCATTTAATCATTGTAAAAACAAAATCTAACTGATCGTTCACCTGTAACCTCAGTTAAACCAAAAAAAGCAAAATAATAATAAAATAATCAAAATATCTTGAAAAAAAAAATAATCAAAAAAATCAATCAGACATTTTTCTTTGAAAGTTTCCTTGAATGAATTGATTAATAACCAAAGTGAAACTAAAGTTAAAATCAACTCACAAATCAAGCTTTGTCCACAAAAATCACTAAAAACCGTTTTAAGGTCCAACGCCTTAAACGATCCTCTTTGCTTTTATCGGTTAACATGGACCGTTCAAAAGTATAAAATCAACATGTAACTTTACCGCTTTTGCAAGAACTACGTAGGTCCAATTTCCTCATCGCAATTGAGGATACATAGGAGCAAAAACCCCGCTTTTGTCGACCACCCCAAGAGATCATTAATGGTCCAACGCTTTAACGTTTCTCTCCTTTCAAAACCAAGAGATCGTTAATGGTCCAACGCCTTAATGTTTCTCTCCTTTCAAAATCAAAATATTGTTTAATGGTCCAACGCCTTAAACGATTTTTGTGCGGTTAAAATTGATCTTGTGGAAAAAGATCAAAACAACTTAACCAACGTATAATTCTCTAAGAACTAAGTAGGTCTGATTTCCTCATCTCAATTGAGGATACGTAGGAGCAAGGGAAACACCCTTGTCGACCACAAAAAGATAAAAAACATAAAAACACATAAAAACGTAAAAAAAGGAAAATAAAACATTTTGAAGTCATATTTGCACATTTGACTAAAGGCTGTCGTCCCTTGTGACAGACGCGTGGGGTGCTAATACCTTCCCCGTACGTAAAAATAACTCCCAAACCTTTCACGATTAAAGTTCGTAGACCACACGTTCCAGTTTTTCCGACGTTTTCCTCGAATAAACTTTGGTGGCGACTCCGCGCATTTTCGTCCCTTGGAAGACGCACCCGTGAGCCCTCCCGCCGAAGGGTAGGTTGCGACAGTTGGCGATTCCACTGGGGACTGTTTTTAGAGAGTTAGGCCTTCTAATCTCGTGCAATATCATGACTTCCTCTTTTGTCGGTTTCCTTTTATTTCTCTTACGTTCTTATATATAACTCTTTGATGCTTTTAATGTGTTTTTGAAATGTATGCATGAGATAGATATTTATTCATTGATGCACACAAACATCAACACTATTTGTACACACAGTGAGTTGAAAAGGGGCCCTATACCCGAGTCCATGGGAATATAAGGAGTGGAGGTGAATCTGTGGTCATGCTGGGTCTCCAACTTGCTTGATAACAGTGAACCCTCATCTAGAGTTTTTCTCTTTGATAACATATTGTTGCTGGTAGTCCCTACTGCCGCAATATATTTTTTCGAAGGGGATGATACCTCTAGAAACCATCAAGAGAGATATGACCACCTTGGGTATTATCACTAAAAGCCTTTTAGTTCCTCCCGTTTAGGTTCCTAAAATAAGGGCACGAAGCGAACACGCTGCATGCCTTTTAAACACTACCATTCATATAACCTAAATGTCATGTACGCCTTTGCTGTATGATTATTTGAGGATATTACCATGTTGTGTACATCCCCCTGTTGCGCTTTTACCCATCTGCATCATGTCGTCACGCATGCATTGTATGTTGGTCTCGTCTTTTGTCACGGGAAGCCGGAAGGTCCATATCACCTTTTTAACTGCACACATGGGGCACTGCGCCCTCGAATGTGCAAGTAAGAAGAGATGACTTTCCGGGCTCTCGTGTCCGTAAATGAATTCGTATCATGCATCACATAAGCATCTCTTCATGGCATCATAATGGGCGTATCATTCATGCATTTGTCACGTATCATTTCATCACCATGCATCTGCATCTAACATGTTTTTTTGCATACCATTTATTTTCATGTTTACTCATGCATGATCCTTGCATTTTCCTCTGCAAAACAAAAACAAAAAAGGAAGCGTGAAAATTCACATTGCATTCTTAGTTGCATGTGTTAGGTACCATGAGCCAACCAGGTTGGGATCATAAACCCTTTTCTAAAAAAAAAACAACAACAAAACAAAATGATTGAGCATGGTACCTAATGCGTGGTTAACTAGGAAATGATGTCTCTTCGGGCATCTCAATCTCATAATTACGTTTTCCATGAATAGCATACGTATTCCTGAGTCTTTCATCCCTATGAAATGTTGTCGAAGTATTGGCGATCAGAATTGTCATTCCTTGGATTATAGGGTTGAACCAAGCTCATGCTTTTACGAAAAGGTTCATCAAGTCAAGTTAAAGTATGGAAGTAACCATCTTGCAAAAAATCGGGGCAAAAGATGGATCAGGTTACATCGCTGCTTCGTTTACTGCCAAACACATTTAGGACTGTTGATGTTCTTGTTACTTCTAGTTTCACCTTGATAAAGATGTCATGCACCATGTTGAAAATCTAAATTGATTCAACCCCATGCCCTGCGTAAAAATTCGCAATACTTCAACTGCGCATCATTCGCATACATCCTTGCTTTTCATTGGTTGCATTGCTCATTGCATTTTCTTCTTGAAAAAAAATGAACTTAATCATTGTTATCAAAAAGAAAAGAACACGCTTTACGACGCCCTTACCGAACCCATGCTAGAGCTAGAGTAATGGGTGAAGTAAAGGAGGTGCAAGAGCAGATCAAGGCTGACATGGAGACCATGAAAGAGAAAATGGACATAATGATGGAGGCCAATATAAGCATGAAGGAGATAATGGAGGTCAATGCGGCTGCATTGCTGAGGTGGACCTGACTCACCTATCTAGCCTTAATCAAATAAGTCATCCAACCTTGGATGTGAGAGGCAAAGAGTTGGCAAGTATGGGCGGCCCCCATTGTGTGCAAATTCAAAATAAGCATGCCTTCACGCCATATGACTTGCCTCTCAACTATACACCACCTAATACGGCGTACACTCCCGGTGAGGATGTTAATAACTCCCTCTCCCATACTCATTGAGAACCGATAACCTCGTCATGCACATATCTCTCAACCCATGGGGGAGACATATGAAATACCCCATCACAATCTAGCCAACTTCGAGCCTCGCCTCGGATGTGCCACTAAAGGGCAAGCAGTTCGTGGTATACCCTTGCAAACACTTTGGAGGGCCCTCATTTTCGCCCACAACCGCAACCCTTGCATTTTGCGGTGGGAAGAGCCCCTCCTGCTATGGCTGAAAATGGAAAGTTGGATCAGATAGAGGAAAGGCTAAAGGTCATTGAAGGAAGTGGAGATTATGCCTTTGCTAACCTAGAAGAGTTGTTCCTAGTACCCGATATCATCACCCCTCCCAAGTTCAAGGTGCCGGACTTTGACAAGTACAAGGGGACTACTTGTCCCAAGAACCATCTAAAGATGTATTGTTGAAAGATGGGGGCATACGCAAAAGATGAGGAACTGCTGATACGTTTCTTCCAAGAAAGTCTTACTGGGGTAGCTGTTACCTAGTACACTAACTTGGAACCTTCCCGAGTCCATTCATGGAAGGACCTAATGGTTGCCTTCGTTAGGCAGTATCAGTACAATTCTGATACGGCTCCAGATAGGATGCAACTATAGAACATGTGCAAAAAGGGGCACAAATCTTTCAAAGAATATGCCTAAAGGTGGAAAGACTTGACAACCCAAGTGGTTCCCTCAAATAAAGGAGAAAGAAATGATAACAATGATAGTAGACACATTACCAGTGTTCTACTATGAAAAATGGTGGGTTACACACCTTCAAGCTTTGTGGATTTGGTCTTTGCCGGCGAAAGGATCAAAGTGGGTCTGGAAAGAGGCAAATCTGATCATCCTACTTTGATGAATGCGAAAATTGGGGCAAATGAAGAGGGTGAGAATGAAGGAGAAACCCATGCTGCGACTGCCGTTCCTACATGGAAAATCCCCCACCAGCTCAACAACATCATTACTCAGCCAATATCAGCCCTTCTCATTACCCACAACCCAGTCCATCCCTAAATCAACCACAAAGCCTGTCTATCGCACGCCCAATGCCCAAACACCACCTTTAGCGAAAACCAAAAAGGAATTTTGCAACAAAAAGCCTGTAGGATTCACCCCAAATTCCAGTGTCATATGCTAACTTGCTTCCATATCTACTTGATAATACAATGGTAGCAGTAACCCCTGCCAGGGTTCCTCAACCTCCATTTTTCCGAGGATACGACTCGAATGCAACATGTGCATATCATGGAGGAGTTCCGGGACATTCCATTGAGCATTGTATGACCTTGAAGCGTAAGGTGCAAAGTCTAATTAAGGCAGGCTGCCTGAAATTTGAGGAGAATTGCTTGTGAATCCTAACATTGACAAGCGATACCACACACGGGGCAATTTTGAAAGCTGTTGTTAGATGTCTCTAATGACTCATCAGGATTTTCAAGTTTATGCCATTATTGTAAACCACAGTTACAATGCTAAATAAAATGGATAAATTTGACATCTTTGTCCCTCATCCTCTCGTAATTACATCTTTGCTTCCACTGGAATGTGGGTGCAAGCCATTGGTTTGTTTGCTCAAGCAACCTACGCTCCTGAGTTTGGACTTCCAAAACCGTTCAATCAAAAATTACTCGTGCTACACATTTGGTGAGGATGCCGTAAACAACGAGTAAAGCAGAAAAGTTCAAAAAGAAAAGGAAAAAACATTTGATTGACTGTGTTTTCAAGTAAAAATATAGACGTTCATGTGACCTCATTTTATCATTCTCGAAAGTTTGTCCTTTTTAGAGAGAAATGAGTTATCAAGAATAGGAGTCATTTGACTTAATCCATCAACTGAAAAAATCCTTCAACTATTTCTCGTACTTGAAAAATTCTTTTTACGAGAATCAACCGCTTCTTTCATTCTTCCTTGCTACAAGGTTATGAAAAAAAAACAACAATGGATACCTCAGAGCCCTACACTGGGGCAATGAAAGACACCATGCATAAATCTCAAGCGAACCTAGGGGCAGATTAGAAGTTCTCACCCAATAGATTCCCTGCTACAAGGTCATGACGAAAGACAACGATTGGTACCTCAAAGCCTTACACTGGGGCAATGAGGGGCACCGTGCATGAGCCTCAAGCGAACCTAGGGGCAGATCAAAAGTTCTCACCCGTCAATGTTTTTTAAACAAAAAAGGGGGGACAAACCCAGGGATTTCAATGGATTGATTAAAAGTCAAACAGCTCCATTACCGTCACTCCAAAATGGTCAAGTGACTAAATCAAACAGGACATACACTCTGAGGGACTTCCCAGAGAGATTTGCGAAAGATAGGATAAGGTTGCATGAATTATCACCTCTTTCAAAAGGACAATCAATCTGTGTTTTTTCAAAAATCAAATCAAAATCACAAAATAAGGAAAGAATGTCATGAACATTGTACAACTTTCCATGACATTGCATTGTTGCATACGAAGTCTGCATTTACCGCATTTCAAGACAAAGGTTGCATGCATTTGCATCCCTAAAAATCATGTTAACTGCATAGATTTCTTACCTCTAATGTCCAATCTTTTGAATTTGGGATGATTGGCCCTCACAATGACTCAATCTCTTGCTTTCTCATAAGGGTGGACCATTAGGTACTAGTACCCTCGCCTTGAGAGAGCTGCACGCCCTCGCCTTCAGAGGGCTACACGCCCTTTCCTTCAGAGGACTACACGTCCTCGCCTCCAGAGGACTACACGCCCTTGCCTTTAGAGGACTACACGTCCTCGCCTCCAGAGGACTACACGCCCTTGCCTTTAGAGGACTACACACCCTCGCCTTCAGAGGGTTACACGCCCTCGCCTTTAGAGGACTACACACCCTCTCCTTCAGAGGGCTACACGCCCTCGCCTTCAGAGGATTACACATCCTCACCTTTAGAGGACTGCACGCCCTCGCCTTCAGAGGGCTACACGCCCTCGCCTTCAGAGGACTACACGTCCTCACCTTTAGAGGACTACACATCCTCGCCTTCAGAGGACTACACGTCCTCTCCTTCAGAGGACTACACGTCCTCCCATTCAGAGGACTGCACGTCCTCACCTTCAGAGGACTACACATCCTCTCCTTTAGAGGACTACACGTTCTCCCTTTCAGAGGACTACACATCCTCACCTTTAGAGGACTACACGTCTTCCCCTTCAGAGGACTACATGTCCTCGTCTTCAGAGGACTACATATTCTCCCCTTCAGAGGACTACATGTCGTTCCTTTCAGAAGACTACACGTCCTCGCCATCAGAGGGCTACACGTCCTCGTCTTCAGAGGGCTACACGTCCTCGCCTTCGGAGGACTACACGTCCTCGCCTTTAGAGGACTACACGTCGTCCCCTTTAGAATACTACACGTCCTCGCCATCAGAGGACTACACGTCCTCGCCTTCGGAGGACTACACGTCCTCGCCTTTAGAGGACTACACGTCGTCCCCTTTAGAATACTACACGTCCTCGCCATCAGAGGACTACATGTCCTCGCCTTTAGAGGGCTACACGTCCTCGCTTTTAGAGGGCTACACGTCCTCCCCTTCAGAGGACTACACATACTCGCCTTCAGAGGACTACACGTCCTTACCTTCAGAGGACTGCATGTCCTCGCCTTCAGAGGGCTACAGGTCCTCGCATCAGAGGAGTACACATCCTCGCCTTCAGAGGGCTACACGTCCTCCCCTTCAGAGGACTGCACGCCCTCGCCTTCTTAGGACTAAACGCCCTCGCCTTCAGAGGGCTACACGCCCTCGCCTTCAGAGGGCTACACGTCCTTACCTTCAGAGGACTACACATCCTCGCATTCAGGGGACTACACGTCCTCCTTTTCAGAAAACTGCACGCCCTCGCCTTCTTAGGGCTACACGCCCTTACCTTCAGAGGACTACACGTCCTCACCTTTAGAGGGCTACACGCCCTCGCCTTCAGAGGGCTACACGTCCTTTCCTTCAGAGGGCTACACGTCCTCGCCTTCAGAGGGCTACACATCCTCGCCTTCAAAGGGCTACACGTCCTCGCCTTCAGAGGACTACACATCCTCGCCTTCAGGGGACTACACGTCCTCCCCTTCAGAGGACTACACGTGCTCCCCTTCAGAGGGCTACACACCCTCGCCTTTAGAGGGCTACACGTCCTCACCTTCAAAGGGCTACACGCCCTCGCCTTCAGAGGACTGCACGTCCTCACTTTCAGAGGTTTGCACATCATCGCTTTCAGAGGGCTCCACATGTGCACCTTCAGAGAACGCAAGGTCCTCTGCCCTTAATGCTTAATTGAGGCTTGCACTCCCTGTGAGGGGCTAGAAGCTTGCTTTTATCAGTTCCTGGGTCACCCCCTAATATTGGAGGGTGACCAACTGTGCAAGCATAACCAGAGGAGGAGACTATTGCACAGCTACTATACATACCGGGGCATGGTTTCACCCAACCGCTGCAAGGAGATGAGTGTGGATCGTGCGTACCAACATATGGATGATGTTGCTACTTAGCAACCTTCTTCCCAGCGACCACCACTCCGATCTCCCCCTGCTGAAGTGTCAGCTGGTTTATGCCATCATGACATAGGTAAGTATGCACGTGGCTCAACTGTTCGCTGATGCCATCTACTGTTTGCAGGGATCACGCCCGCAAGACACCCAGTAAATCCGAAGAAGTTCAACAGGGCCCTGGGGTACTAGCTCTAATTTAGGGCCTCTGTCGATTCTATGGAGTGATCACCACTTCGATCTCTCCTTGCCGAAGTGTCAACTAGTTTATGTCATCATGACATAGGTAAGTATGCACGTGGCTCAACCAATTTCTGATGCCATCTACTGTTTGCAAGGATCGCGCCTACAAGATACTCAGTGGACCCGGTGAAGTCCAACAGGGTCCTAGGGTTTCCAGCTCTGATTACGAGCCTCTGTCAGTTCTACGGAGTGCTCGTCACCACCAACAGGGTCATTAGGCCCCTATTAATAAGGCTTTCATCGAGAAGTACTGCGCCCCCAGGCAGGCGCAAGGAGAGGCATCACAGTAACGGGTAATAGACGCACCGCCACCACCTCCAGAGTTCGCCTCAGCTCATCTACAAAAAGGCTGGAGCGTTGCCTACGACACATGGCCGACCAGTAGGCAACCAAGTCCAAAGCCAAAGGTATGAGAAAATACTAGGCTCGTGACCGACAAGTCATCACGCGTCCGACTCAAGACGTTAAAGAAGCGCTACTAGGAGGCAACCTAGAATTGGCTGCGAGGAAGCTCCCCACGAAGAGGTCCAGGAAAGAACCATTGGAGAGGGTTCTAGTGCGGCCCTGCAAGCCGACACAGACTTCGACAAACAATGATTCCAGAGCATGGAACATTAGTAGCATTTCGAGGACATTGAGGGATGGCGATTCCTCAGACAGAGACAGAGGCAGCTAAGGGATGATGAATTTCTGGATTTCCTTGGAGGAGGCGGACCCATACGACTAGAATCGCCAAACTTGTGATTTATCCTTCATTATTGCTTTCAGTTATTTTGTTATTTCCCTTGTGATCTAACATTGTTTGCTTCCAATTATTATGTCCATTGTGATTAAACTGAACATGCAGTTATCTGTCGTATTGCGAGTAATTTATCGCTTTGGGCATATGGTCGTACTTACTTTACGATGATTTGTCTGAAACGTACAAAAATGTGTAGGTCTTGTGCACTTTCATTCGCACGCCTTTTTAAAAAAAAATATGTGATCTCGGGCATCAACCGTGTCCAGGTTACAAGCTGTTTTTAATCTTTTGAAAAAAAAGAAAGAAAAAAAACATCATTCCTGAAAAAGTTCTATTGATCCATGATCATGCATGTAATCTTTGATTTGATAGGAAATGATTTGCAAAATCAAGTCATGACATATCTATGGTTCGAAATTAGGATAAAACACTTGTCTGTGTGAGATTGATACACTTCGAGTGATTTTCTTATATGTTGTTGGACCCAGTGATTCCTCTAAATGGTCGTTTAGAAATGAAACGCTAACATCTAAAATCTCATTTGTGGTTATGAGAAAATTTCATTAGCATACTCTACTTCCCCAATAGACACATTATTTTTCACCAAAAATCATATGTTGCTTTGATCAGTTTGGAGGTTTTGTTTCTTTACTAAAGCATGCTCACATTTTAGTGAAAGAACACCGAGACTATTTTAGTGTCACAAAATCAAGAACTACGTAGGTTTTAGTTCCTCATCACAAATTGAGGATATGTAGGAGCAAAAGCCCCACTTTTGTCGACCACCCCACCTTTTGCTATTGTGACCTGCGAGTCCGGTGGCATGCGGACACACCTTATGGTTATCCGCACCTTTTGTCAGCTAGAGGCAAGCGAGCCCATTGACACGCAGAGACAAACGTCGTCATCTGCACCTTTGTCATTCAGAGACGACGAGTCCGATGACATGCGGAGATACCTTATGATTATCCGCACCTTTTGTCAACTAGAGGCAAGCGAGATCATTGACACGTAGAGACTAACATCGTCATCTGCACCTTTGTCATCTAGAGAAGGCAAGTCCGATGACATGCATAGATACCTTATGGTTATGCACATCTTTTGTTAGCCAGAGGAAAGCGAGCCCGTTGACACGCAGAGACAAACGTCATCATCTGCACCTTTGTCATCCAGAGACGGTGAGTCCGATGACATGCGGAGATACCTTATGGTTATCCGCACCTTTTGTCAACTAGAGGCAAGCGAGCCCGTTGACACGCAGAGACTAACGACGTCATCTGCACCTTTGTCATCCAGAGACGGCAAGTCCGATGACATGCGGAGATACCTTATGGTTATCCACACCTTTTGTTAGCCAGAGGCAAGTGAGCCAGTTGACACGCAGAAACTAACGTCGTCATCTACACCTTTTGTCATCCAGAGACAGCGTGTCCGATGACATGCGGAGATACCTTATGGTTATCCGCACCTTTTGTCAACCAGAGGCAAGCGAGCCCATTGACACCCAGAGACTAACGTCGTTATCTGCACCTTTGTCATCAAGAGACGGTGAGTCCAATGACATGCACAGATACCTTATGGTTATACGCACCTTTTGTCAGCTAGAGGCAAGCGAGCCCGTTGACACGCAGAGACAAATGTCGTCATCTGCACCTTTGTCATCCAGAGACGGCGAGTCCAATGACATGCGAAGATACCTTATAGTTATCCGCACCTTTTGTCAGCTACAGGCAAGCGAGCCCGTTGACACGCAGAGACTAACGTCGTCATCTGCTCCTTTTTCATCCAGAGACGGCGAGTCCGATGACATACAGAGATACCTTATGGTTATCCACACCTTTTGTCAGCCAGAGGCAAGCGAGCCCGTTAACATGCAAAGACTAATGTCATCATCTACACCTTTTTCATCCAGAGACGGCGAGTCCGATGACATGCGAAGATACCCGAGTGGTTATCCATACAAACACACTTCTGTTAATCCTGACCCATGAAGTCAGGTGGTAGGCGGAGATACCCGAGTGGTTAACTGTACAAGCACAACTTCTGTTAATCCTGACTCGTGAAGTCAGGTGGTAGGCGGAAATACCCTAAGTGGTTATCCGTACACAAACAGTTTTGCTACCCCGACCTGTGAGAAGTCAGGTAGCATGCGGAGATGCCCTATACAGTAATCCACACACATTTCAAAGACAAAAATGTCTTCAGTCATTGCATGCCTTCAAAGGCGACAATGACCCTCATTTACATTTCAAAGACGACAATGTCTTTAGTCATTGCATACCTTCCAAAGGCGACAATGTCTTCGTTTGCATTTCGAAGACGACAATGTCTTCACCTCAAAAACTTCAATATCTTTTTCCCCTGTGCTTCGTAGGACTCGACGTCCTTTGTTTGTACGCTTAAAAGAAAAAGAATGAAAATGAAAATGAATTAAACGAGAAAAGAAGGAATTTCAATGTCTTCATGCCTTCACGGGTTTTACTGCTTGGATATGCGCTAGTGGCCGGTCGGGTAAAGATTCAGCTCGAACGAAATTAGTGTCTTATCTTTACTTCCCTTTTATCTCCAATAAAAGATAAGTAAAGAGAGACAACTGTCATTCCCTAATTTCGTCCGGGGACCATTGTTTGTCGGCATGCGACTTTCATTTGATCACTTCAAAATGCTTAACATCCATCGCCATGGAATCTGTAAACTTCTGGGATGTTTTAGAGAGAAACCGGCCAAGAACACGAAAATGAGAGTGTATTTAGCAAAGTGGGGGAGAATGTAAATAGATTGTTACACCCTAATTTCATCCGGGGACCACTGATGATCGCTTAGGAAGGCATAGCACCCATCGCCGTGGAATCCATAAAGTTCCGTGAGGTTTTGGAAGGAAAACAACCAAAAAACACAAAAAATGGGAGGTGAACTTATCAAGCTGGGGGTGTAAATAGCAATTTTAAATCTGGGGCCCTCTAAAAGATTCTGGGAATTTCCTTGCTTAAGGTGGAAGCAACCTAGCTCGCCTGGGCGAGCTGAGCGGCAACCACCTCCCCTATTTTGTTAAAAAATGGCTTCCAGGACTTCCGGGGCTTCTGAATGCTTTCGTAAAATTTCCAAAAAACTTGGGTAAGCATATTTCACTTTATATTGGTGAAAGGGAAGATAAAAAAGAGATAAATCAAGTTTTATATGCTTCCGTAACTTTTCCGTAAATTATGAAAAATGAGGGGGTGAACTTATCATTATGGGGGTGCGAATGGCTTTTTTTTTCAAATTTCCAAATCTTAGCTCTTCCAGAACATTTTGGAAGCTAGATTACTTAAGGAGGAAGCAACCCAGCTCGCCTGGGCGAGTTGGGCGCCAACCTCCTCCCCACTTTTCCTTTAAATAGGCGAAGGGGGGCTGTTCAAAAGGGTCCCTAACCCCCTTGGCTATGCATTTCAGCTGTTTTGGGTGAAAAAATGTATTTCTGTGAAGAAAATCCAAGTCGAGGTGCTTCCATAACGCTTCCAAGATGTTTCCCTGAGTAAATCTGTGAAGATTTTCCGCTTTTCTTCACCGTTCTTCGTTCTTCAACCGGTAAGTTTTTGAATCCCAGGCTTTCAATTCATTTCTTGTTTTGTTGGCTTTCGTCTTCATTTCATTCACTTTTGGTTTTCTCTTCTTCCGTTTTTAACGAGCTTTAACCGATCGTTTAAGCCGTTATCTCGCCTAATAAATGATAAAATGAATTTCAACCGATCATTTGCGTTGTAATCTCGTTTAATCACTGTTAAAACAAAATCTAACCGATCGTTCACACTGTAACCTCGGTTAAACAAAAAAAAAAAACAAAATAATAATAAAATAATCAAAATATCTTGAAAAAAAAAATAAAAAAAATCAATCGGACATTTTTCTTTGAAAGTTTCCTTGAATGAATTGACTAATAACCAAAGTGAAACTAAAGCTAAAATTAATTCACAAATCAAGCTTTGTCCACAAAAATAACTAAAAACCGTTTTAAGGTCCAACGCCTTAAACGATCATCTTTGCTTATATCGATTAACATGGATCGTTCAAAAGCATAAAATCAACATGTAACTTTACCGTTTTTTGCAAGAACTATGTAGGTCTGATTTCCTAATCGCAATTGAGGATACATAGGAGCAAAAGCCCCGCTTTTGTCGACCACCCCAAGAGATCGTTAATGGTCCAACGCCTTAACGTTTCTCTCCTTTCAAAACCAAGAGATCGTTAATGGTCCAATGTCTTAACGTTTCTCTCCTTTCAAAAACAAGAGATCGTTAATGCTCCAACACCTTAACGTTTCTCTCCTTTCAAAATCAAAAGATCGTTTAATGGTCCAACGCCTTAAACGATTTTTGTGCGGTTAAAATCGATCTTGTGAAAAAAGATCAAAACAACTTAACCAACGTATAATTGTCAAAGAACTACGTAGGTTTGATTTCCTCATCGCAATTGAGGATACGTAGGAATGAGGGAAACACCCTTGTCGACCACAAAAAGATAAAAAGCATAAAAACACATAAAAACGTAAAAAAAAGGGAAAATAAAACATTTTGAAGTCATATTTGCAAATTTGATTAAAGGTTTTCGTCCCTTGTGACGGACACGTGGGGTGCTAATACCTTCCCCGTGCGTAAAAACAACTCCTAAACCTTTCACAATTAAAGTTCGTAGACCATACGTTCTGGTTTTTCCGACGTTTTCCTTGAATAAACGTTGGTGGCGACTCCACGCATTTTCCTTCCTTGGAAGACGCACCTGTGAGCCCTCACATCGCCCTACCACCGAAGGATAGGTTGCGACAATCCCTCAGGGAACGATCTAGATACGGGTGACTCAGACAAATGCGAGTTGTACATTAAAGAATATCCTCCCCGCTTGGTTGTCTTAGGAAGAGTTTATGAGGGATCCACAACCGTTCACAACATTCCTTTGTTGCATGATCAAGTCAAGGTTGGTGTTGAGGAGGTTTGAGATGCAGATGCTCCCATTCTTGTACCCGCTGAAGAGGTTAAGGTCATAGGGCAGACACTTAACACCTTCCTTGCTTGGCTGACACATCTTGTCAAGCGTTTATCAGAACATGTATTTCAGTGTCATTAAATGCTTATTTTTTCCATTACAGGGTTCACTGTGATTAAATTATGTTAATTAACTATGTTGGATAAACAGGGAGTTGTGGGACCTGCAAAACCTGCAGATAGGCCGAATCATGAAGTCGATGATCCCCTATATCTGATGACATTGACCATTCCACAACTTTTTTTGAAGCCATTGCAGGTTATGTGGGATGCTACCTTTTTTGGCCTGTTTAATGAAGATTTTCCCTTGTACATAAAGCATGAAGATCTGTCTAAAATAGCACACGGTGGTCAATGTCTCAGCATCTCTATTATACAGTTGTGGATTCTGTAAGTCAATTTTGATTGTTATTAATTACCTAACTTATTGTTTTACCTTCATACATAATTTACTTTATGTTAACAACAATAGGCATATGACTGAGACAAGTATGCGAGCGGGGAATGATGATATGTATGGATTCCTCGAGCCACGGCCTATCAAGAGATCTGGCCAATCACAATTTGAATCAGAAAGTTACATTAAGAACTGGATGCAAAATTCAAAATGGGACGTGTACCTAGGAGCTTACCTGAATGGGTAACTTAAATTGAAAAAATGAATTTAAATAATGTATAATAGTATAATAACCTATATTGGTCTCCACTGCAGTGTACATTGGTAAATGGTCGTCATTTTGCCTAATGAAAATGTTGTCATCTGGTTTTGTTCGTTGCATAATAGGCCAGACAACTACCTCAAAGGCATAATTAACAAGTCAGTGTTGTTTTTCAATACATTTGCATTAGAATTAGTCAAGAACATCAAAATTTTAATTGTACAATAAACATCAATGTTTGTATTCAACAGTGCTTTGAAAGGACTTGATGATACTCAACAAAGTAAATCCAAGCCTGCGGCTAGGTGGAATGTTGTTAAAGTAAGTCATTTAAACAATATGCTTCTACTTATATTTTAGTATTGTGTAGACTAATTTGTACTTAACGTTGAATATCTACATTTCATAATGTATTTAGTGTAATAGATAAAAAGGAAGCACTGAGTGTGGGTATTACGTCATGCACTGGATGTCAATTATAATCGTAGGAAATTTCAAGAATAATTGGGAAATGATAATTTTTAATTCACCAAATTTCTTTTTTTTATGATTGCTATTATATTATTAACTTATGTTTTATTATGTCATGCAGTATTTCATTGATACTAGACCATTGGAACCAGAGAGATTGAAGGCGCTTCGCATTCAGTGGGCAAAGTACTATTTGAAAGTTAAAAATGAAACTTAGGATGTTTAGGCAATTTTGTAATTGTAGTTTATATTTACTTACTTTACATTTTTTACAATTCATGTCTCAACATTAAATATGTCTTTAATTCATAGTAATTAGTAAATTTCTCATGGAATTTCTGGTAAAAGCTGTTTAAAAACAGAATGAAAATTATATGTTGTGTGGTCTGGTTTTAAAATTTGCAGGTTAATTTTGGGTTTATTGAAAAAACAAACAACATATTATAAAAAAAGTTCTAAAACAACATTGGTTAACATCCTAAGTTAAAAAACCAATCTTGTTAGTGTCAGTTAACATCGGTTTTTTAAAAAACTGTTGTTGATATGTAGATTTATAACTTTCTTTTTTCATAATTCTTATCATATAACATCGGCTATTCAAATAACCGATGTTGTATTTATTAGTTAATATCGGATTTGAAAAATCGATGTTAACGATATTACTTTCAACATCGGTTAATAATCGATGTTGAAAGTCTTAAATAACCTATATAAAAACCTTATTTTCTAGTAGTGTACACTTGGTTTGAATGTTCCTTCAAGCCTATGTTGATCCCATATGGTTGGAGTGTTCTCACAAAATAGAGCGACCCTGACTGGTTTTCTTATGATTTTACCTAGTGAGAGTGACTTGACATACCAATGTGTGGTCTGTCTTGTCATGTACTCCTAGGCACTCGACGAGGTATTCACTGACATGGTACCACATTGCATATAAGATTGAGTCGTAGTATATTTTTTGCATAACGCTTGTGTATTGATCGATAATGATTGGTTGAGTGATATTGTGTTTCAATCCTTGAGTACATGAATGATGTGAAAATGTGTGAGACGTGTAGTGTTGAGATGTGATGTTACTAGATAAGTGGTGGAATGATGTGAGCTTTATTGAAGTCAACTGTATTTCATTTATATGATATGTATATCTATGTTGTTTCGTTTCTCTCTATTAGTTAGGAATGTGATAACTCACTCCCTGTGTATTTTTTGTGTTTGGATCCTGTAATGATCTCAAACTTTGTGTTCGTGGAAACAAATTGTCAGGTGGATGACTATGGAGAACCTCACACTAGAGGACGTCAAGACATAATGCTCTGATAGGATGTGACATTGAGGCATGATTTCTGCATTAATTGCATAAAGTTTTGGACATGTAGTTTTTAACATTTTGTTTTACATGTTGAATCTTTAGTTCATTCTTTGGAGTTTTGTTTGGTGATTAACATGAATGTAAACATTTTACCCACGTGGATTTACTTACAATTTTATTAAATAAAATTAATTTAATTAGATTCCACATTTTATGTGTTTTTTCATTTATATGTATGTTGGGATAGAGGATGTCACAAGTTACACTATATAATCTATATACACTGATGATGAGGAATCTCCGAAGGGGACTAAGGCAAATAAGGATAACAATGGTTGGATAACACACGTTGAGTTTAAGCGGAAGAACTTAAATTCGATCCACGTAGCCTTAAGGAGTGAGGGGCTTTAAGTGTGAATAAATACACAAACCTATGATTAGTCTCATAACCAATCCAAAGAATCAAAACTTCTAAAAATACCTTATGGTTCCATCAGAAAGTCAAAGATCCCAATTAAAATGGTTACTAAACTAAATACTTATAATGAACATAACAACAACATATATACTTGAAGTAAGAGAAAATTAAATCCTAACAAAATAAAAGGCTAGCCTTATAATGCAACTTAGAAACACTATTGTAATTAAAGTTAATTAGTATTTTCAGATATTGAAGTTAATTAGTATTTTGAGGAAGGCTTCTCTAAAGAAACATTATCTTATTTTTCCTCAAACATTTTTTAGAAGCACTTTAATAAATAAGCATTATTTTAAAGCATTAGTAGTATTAACGAAAACCTATTTTTTTCTTGTAAAAATTAACATCAATTAATTATATATATCAAATATGCTATAAGTCTTTAACTACTTTCATTTTGGTTAACTTATTAGGTAAAGGAACAACATTGCGCCAGGCTTCCGACATCCAACATAAACTTTGTTAATATCCCAACATATATCATTCACGATAGAATATGTGCTAATGTAGGATGTCAAAATGGACCAAGACTCTATAGTCACTCATAAAAGTATTTACAAGTAAGGATAGGAGTATGTATTTACTCGTAAATTTTTGAGGGAATAAGTATAAGTACGGAGTACAGGTACTATAATATTCATCTCGTCCCACCCACATATACCATATATATTATATATTAATATAATTAAAATATGTTAGTTAAGTAAATGATTTATTTTACACATACTTTTATGTAAAAAAATAATTATATTTTTCTAATTAAATTGGTATTTTAAAGTCAGGATTCATGTTTTCCAATTCAAGTGCTGATGTGTGGTAATTAAGGTTATTGAATTAAGGATGTGTGATTGATTTTATTTCATGGAAATATCTTTAAATTTATGTTGGAACGGTGAAATATAACCATGATTTTAGTTTGTAAATTTCATGTTAGCACTTTTATATTGAAGTCAATATTATCCATATACTTTTAAGTATCATTTTGGTTTTGGATTGACTTGTAAATCCATAATATTATTTTGTGAAGAAGGATGATATTAGATTTAGCATACATTATATATATTTGTTTCACTCTACTTAAAAATATTGAAATTATTATTTACTTTTATGTGTATAAATTTATGACTTTGTTGATAGGTCTTAGAGAATATTATTATCACATGATGTCCAAGTTTAATTAGAGTTTTTGTTAAATAATTTGAACATTAACTTTAAGAATTGGTATGCTGGATGATTATCTTTTTAATGTTGTTTATTTATGACCTAAGTTTGGAGGAATCAAGTTATATTTGTTTGTTTTTAATATTATGTGTGAATGTTTTTAATGTTATGTTTGAATTATTTAAGAGTGAATTTTTAATTTACTTGTAATAATTTTTTTAATTAATATATATTTTTTATTTTTATAAATAATTAAAGTGTGAATCGTGGATATGCGTATGAGTATATATGTAATTAGCGGGTATGAGAATAAACTTTTGTTACCCGTATGAGTATAAGATGGGCTATAGATATTTTTTTCAAATACGAGTATGAGGACGAATAAGATCATATCCAAACCTATCCATTTTCATCCCTATGCTAATGGTAAGTTGTTAGCTAGAAGTAACATGCTGCATCATGATTCAAGCACAATTTTAAACAGCCTATATATACTGCTACTCCATACGCATAATCGTAACTAGGGGAAACATTTATTTTATTCTTAAATTTAATTAAAGATATTGAATATATGAGTTTTTCAATCGTTATACCATACTTTAAACGAAAACTATTTCAAAAAAATGAAGAGTATTAAAATGAATCAATGTACCATTGCTTGGAATGGGCAACCACGTGACACCACCGAACAAATGCTCCGACCAAGTGATTAATTAAAATAAAGACTTCAATTTCGAGAGTGGGAGAGAAGATTTTGAAAATCCCACTTCAGTCAAAATATCCTATTATTAATAAATAAAAAAGTTAACATTTTTTTGTTGTTGTTGTAGTAAACTAACAGTAATTAATCCTTTTGTTTTCCCCTAGTTAGGGTTACGCCTCCGGATGATGGTTCTAACACAAAGGAGATCTATGAGGGATGCCTTTCCTTCTACTAATGCTTGTAACCATGTCTTCATGCGAAACCTTGTTGCTCATTGATGTTGCACACACATTCCACCCACTACGCCTCTTCCTAACAATTTCGGTGCAAGCCATGCTCATGTTCTCTGACCCTGAAGACGAGCTCATTGGTTCATCAAAATCCACAATGGTTGAACGAGTTGTTTCATCATCACCCATCTCTTGTGGGATTAGGAAATCGGGACCTAGATGCAAGGACTTGCATGTTCTCAAATAGGGAGAGAGGTCCTTGTAGTGTTTCAGCACAAAATCCACCTAAAAATATTAACATACAAATGCACATGAGCTATACAAATTACAAAATCAAATTATTTGTGTTGATACTTAAATTCTCACGTTTGATTTAATGGGATAACATTAGATCATTCATCGAACACTTATTTATTTTTTATCGACTAATATTAATAGTTAATTTGTTAGAAAAAATTAAACCCATGATTTTATATTAATTTTCCTCCTTTCCTTCTTTCTAAACCACTCAACTAATTTTATATCTTCTATTCATGGATGACTTAGATCATAGTTATTATTTTTATTGTTTGTTTCATAAATTCATTCGTGTTATTTAACCTAACTATTTAAGCTAAGACATCTAATAGTTTGAGATTGTCAGTTCATATATAACAATCTGGAAAATAATGCATGAACACTCTATGTTATTTGACATCCATCATAGAATTGAAAGAGATAGAAGGTACATGAGTCTAATTGTGATAAATGATATGATGCAAAAAAAGAAAGAGATAATGAAAAAATGTGTGTTAATGAAGTGCTTTCACTTTGAGTTATCCAAATAATATTACTCTAATAATATATGCATTCTTCATTTGTTGATGTCTAAAAACTTTACGCTGTGGTTAGTGCATGGATGCTTTAAATTGCAGTTGTAGTGTTGTCTATAAATTTTACATGGGAAATAGTGACCAATGTGATCACATTGTGGTTGCATAGAGTAAAAAATACCGTCGTTGTTGTTGCGGCTGAAATTTTGATCATAGATCATCTTTTAAAATCATGATGTGGTCACATCTGTGACCCCGTAAAGAGAAAAAAAAAACATGACGTTGCGGCTAAAATCGTGGTCACAGACAATATCTTAAAATCATGATTTTGATTAATTTGCTTATATGTAATCAGTTGCACAATTTTAAGTTAAATTGCAAAAGGGTTTTAGATTGTTATTCACATCAGCAAAAAGGGTGGAATATTTTTGTTTGTATGTACCTTGCATCCTAGAGAGCAATGGATAAAAGGTTCTTGAAGACTTCTATCACATGAAGTGCAGTAGTTTGCTGACCCCTTGAGTTGCCTGTTTTGTGGTCTCTTCTTGATGAACACCACCTTGGCACTATTGATGGTGTAAGGCTAATAGAATTGAAAAGTTTTTGAATTAGCAAACCACATACTATTGTCAAGTTATTACTTTAGTAAGAGCTAAGAAACATTGAATTGGAATATATATTAATATTCTAATGAATCAATTAACTTCTCATATACTTTCTCGGTATCACATTATAAAGATTAAGCTACTTAAAAAAAGTAATTATTATTGTATTATATTTATTAACTATTTATACTATCATTTTTAAAATTATTATTTTTATTCTCTTTCTATCCAATTTATTCTTTCTCATTAATGTTTGAAGAGAGAATAACTAAGAATATATAAGAAAAAATAATAATTAATACACTAAAAAATTAAAAAATAGTTTTATAAAAAAGGATAAACAAATTTTTGAAAAGAATATTATGATTAGGGACAGAAGAAGTAATAAACTAGCTAGTATTTTTTTTCTATTTTTTTTATGGAATACTACTAGCTAGTACTTTCTTGATTCCTAATTATAAGATCTTAGTAATTAGATTAGTTAATCATATTATCATTTCAAAATCACCCTTTTCTTATCTCTCAACTCAATTGCTTCTTATGAATGTTTAGAGAATATAATTAAGTATATGTATGAAAAAAAAATCAATGCATCTAGAGAAAAATCTTATAAAAAAAACAAATAATTTTCTTAAAAGTATCTTATAATTAGGAATGAAAGAAATACTTAATTGTATAGAGTTATACCTGCACGTTAGAGCAATCTATGAGTTTCTGAAGATCTTCCAATCTGACAACATCATGATAAACGTAACGGCGAACCTGAAGAAGCCTATGGCAGCGATGTGATGGCAAACAGTGAGGGCAAATACTGGTGCAACAATCTAAGCAGCATATGTTCTTCTCGTTTTTTTTAGCATTCTCATGGTGAGAGCACCCCACAAAGAACTTTTGTGCGTAAAGAGCTTCCAACCATGCTGGTTTTTGGTGTCCCTACATCAACCACAACAGCCAAGAGAAGCCTTGTAAGACATTTTGAACCAAAGGGTCATCAAAATCAATAAGAATTTGCATATATAGACAGAGGAGAAAACAGGGGAATTCTTCAAACCATGATCATGTGTGCAAAGTGCAAACACTTAATTGCAAGGCTAATTAACTCAATGATCTTCTCCTTGAGTTGTGACCAAGGCAGTGAGAGAGAGAGAGAGAGGGACTTAGAGCATGGGAATAAGAGTATTTATGGAGAATCACAAGATAAAGAAAAGGACATTATATATTTATTCTTCCTTGAATAGGTAGACACCATTTTGTCCATGGGGGAAGGGTTATTATATGAGAGAGAGAAAACCCTAAGCCATAAAAAAACAAGTTGAGATATGAGAGAGGAACGTGCGCGTTGTTTCCGTGTCTCCCATTTCTCTATTTTTAGGCTTTTAAAGTATTCGCAGCTCTCCTTGGCTTAAGAGCTCTTTTGTTAAACAACCTAACCTCTCTTTAAACCAGCTGCAATTCCATTTTTTTAAAGGATCAAATTGGTATCTGAAAAGAAAATATGGGAAACACTTTGGTTACTCAAAAAATCCTTTGGATTATGAAGACCCATCAGGATTAAGATAAACTTCAAAACTAAAAAAATATTTACAAAGATACTTACATATTATCTACAAATTTAATAATACTAAAATTTAATTATTTTTCTTTACTTTTAATACATGATTAATCCTTGAAAAAATAAATCATATATAGCAATAATAAAAGAAAAAAAGCTAGTAACACTCCTTTAAATACATTCTTTTTAAATACATTCTTTGCTGTAAGCCAAAATTTATCAGAATTATGTAATTTTGTGTATCATATTTAATATTTAATGAGTCCAACTCATAATTTTATAATTCATGATAAATTTTAACTAATTATATCAAAAATAATTTGTTTTTAGCCCTCCTTGTAACAAAATCATTAGTAACCAAAATTAATATTTTAAAATATAACTCAAATGTATGAAAAGACTAAACTATCTCAAATTTATAATCTCAAGAAATTAAATTATTATTTTTTAGGAATTATAAAATGTCACCTGTCCTTTCCAAAAGAAAAATGTCATCTGTAATTTTCTTAGACCAATATAAACATTTGCTCTTTTTCTAATTGTTAAATCATCACCACTTTGATTCTTCCTCAATTTGTAATATATAGTTGATATATAGGACTTTGAAAGAGAGAGAGAGCATTTTTTTTTTTTGTGTGGACTTAATTATTATATATTCATTTCACACTTCAGTAATGAATGTGGTAGTAGTTTCTTTTCTTGGGTATACACATTCCTGCTCTGCGGGTAAACATATCAAAATTGAAAGGATTTTTAATTGTCAAATGCAAGAGAAAAACGCCTCTGGCATGCACCCTCAAGGGATGAAAGAGAATGTTCAATATTTGCTCAATAAATTAAGTGAGCATTATTAAGCTCCTAAACTAATCTTATCCCCGGTTATATAGAGTTCGATAAGCATCCATTATGCATCATCATTTAATTAGAAATTATTTTAATTAAATAAATATTGTAAATATTATTTAAAAAAATATAAACATAGTAAATTTATTGTATATAATAGTTTATAATTAAATGACAATATATAATATCTTTTCAGTAACATTGTTTATCCTTATATACAAAATGTAGCCCATGCATTAATATCATCTTTTAGCTTTTTCAAATAAATATAAAATGTAGCACATAAATTTGTAATCTCGTGACTCATTGTGATTTGATGACCCCTTATATAAAAATACTTTTATTATTATTATTATTATTATTATTATTATTATTATTATTATTTTAGGATTTTTTTTGTCATGCCACACTATATTTTTGTCCATGCCGTAACAAAAACTAATTAATTAATTATGCAGTTTCTAAACCTAATAATTAATTTTATAGAGCTTGCTCATACAATCAGTTACTTCAACCTTATATTTGAAATTAATTTATCCAAACTATACTGTTTGGGAGTTAAAGATCTAATATATATAAATTTTTATATTTATTTGGAACACAAATTTGTGATCATTGAAAATGTTAACTACCCAAATTTTAATAATTTTTATATTAAACTAATTTCAGGTACGCAAATTTTAATTGATCATTTATTAAGTGATAATAAATTAATAAGGTTGAAATACTTTCACTCAATTTAGGTTATGTTTAACAAAATTAGTTAAAAATTAAAAAAATTAGTTTATTAAATTATAATTATTTAATAAAATTAATTATTAAAATAACTGAAAAATATAAAATGACATATAAATAATAAAATCATGATTTATTTTAAAAATATAAGAAGAAAATTTGATAAATATATTACGGATAAAAAACTAAAAACTAACGTTTTAAAAAATATTGCTTGAAATGTCACTTCAAATAACATTTAAAAAATATTAAAAATTACTAAAATAATTATTTATCAAATAGTAAAATAATTTTTTTATTTAGTAAAAAGAAAAGTAAAAACTAGCTGACTGAATTGCCCTGGAGAAAGTAACGTTAGTTTTCTTAATTTTCAAACTTTTTGTATCCAAGCCTTTTTTTGTTATCCCACCTCAATCAACATTATCAGTTACAAAATGTGAGTCAAGACTCTTTTTAATATCCACCCTGGAATCGAGGGTTCATGCATGCACCTTTATGGCTTTATTGCCATTGATCTGGCATAAAAAAGACATTCACGATTGGTGAGTCACCAATAATAGAAGGTCAAATAAAAATTCTAATTGCAAGAATGCACTGGTCTAAGAATGATGCATGCCTTAATTCGAGTTCATACGTAGTTACGTACTAACAAAATTAGAAAGAGACATGCATCAACAGTCATTAGCAATTCCTGTTAGAAGTGGAGGGTAGGCCAGCGTAGACATAAAGCGGTCCAATCTCTTACTTTACTTTTTCTGAAAAAATGTTATTTAATATTTATATTTTTTATTATTAAGGTAGTTAAAGTGCATTGAAAGAAAACCAATTTTTATTTTGTGTAAGACTCCTATTTTTTCTGTTATTTTATTAATTTTAAAGAAGGTTTTACTTCAAAATCTGTCTTATGCCTAAAAATATGTTGTTGAGTTAATTAGCCCTAAAATATTGACTCAAGTAAACTTGAATTCCCACTCAAGATTGGAGCAAACTAGGCTTTTGTATCAAAATAGTGCAATTTTTTCCATAAATTATCAAAATGGGTAAATTTAAAAAAAAATTACAAAAATGGATACATCCTACTTTTAAAGACCATTTCAACATGAAAAAAAACCATACTCCCAAAGACGATTTCAACATGAAAAAAATCCTACTCCCAAAGACAATTTCACTTATCCAATTCTTTGTTTTTTTTTTTAAATTATGACAGTTAAAAACCGTTACAAATAATTTCTTTAGCCCCCACCAAGTAGACATTTGTCTTGTTTCTTTAGCTGCCACAAATTGCTACCTAGCTTGGCAATAATTCCTACCAAGGTCCAACCTAGTAGGTAACCCATTCTTGACGTACTGTGACGTATCAAGGAATAATGTATTGTTACCAAATAAAGTTACAGTTAAGAATGCTGCCATAGTAACAACAAACGAAAATTTTCGTTTGTTACACGAAAAATCTTTTGTGGACCAAGATGTTATTTCAATTTATCTTCTTTTTCACCATGAAATCTTTTCTGTTTGCTGCTTTAATTTCCCAATTGAGTTTGGAAAATGAAGCAGCTAAAGGACGAAATTTAGATGGATTTTTTTAGTGTTATTTTTTTAAATTAAAATTGAAATTTATTTTGATAATTAATGTAATATCTATGTTAACATAGGTGATGACTGTATCTTTTCAGTCAGAAACACATAAACTAGCTCATTAAAGAGCTGAATTTGCTTTAGTCTCTTTCATATTTCAAGATGAATTTAAAGCTGAAGAGTTATATATTCTTCCAACTTTAAGGGGTTATTTTGCTGTGTGAAAGAGAAAATATAGAAAAAAATTGAGAAAAATATTTAAATTAAAATAGAGATAAAGAGTGTGATACCCACACAAATTTTAGAAATTTTTTTCTCCTTTCCTCTCCTTTGAACACAACCAAATCATCCCTAAGGTATACTACTTTATAATATATCCCTCAAATCAATGAGAATTTTGAGCGCTAAGGTTTAAAGTTTAAAATGTCATAATGTGCATGCTCGGTTGCGGATGATGTGTTGGTTGGTAAGACTTTATTGTGAAAAGTATACAAGAGATAGTTCACAATCAAAGTAATCGTCACTTGATTCCAATAATAACTATTCTAATATAACAGGAGTGTTTGATTGAATAAAATGAAATAGAACAATAAAAAAAATATTTAAATTAAAGTATTAAGATAGATATATATGTGAGGCTTATTATTTTTTGAAAAATTTCGTCCATTTTCCTTGTACAGTGCACTCATCAAACACAATTTTCTATAAACAAACATAATCGATATTCAAATCGATCTTTTAAAAATCTTCCTTAACTCGTATAATTACTGAAGTGAAACTTCAATTATGATTTAAAGAAAAGAATCAAAACTATCAAGGTTTCTAGGCTTTAACAACTAAAAAGACAAAACAAAAAAGACAAATGAAAGTGTGTACTTGCCCAACCTTTCTCATTTTCCATTCTCTCACTAATAAAAGCAACAAGCTGTTCCAACCAAACCAAATTATTCGACCCATACCGCAGCAGCAAAGATTGTCCTTGGTGCTATGTGCTGTGCATGTGGCAGTACATGGAATCGCAGGATCGCCTAAACTTAGCTGCAAAAATCTGAAAAAACAAGACATGTACGACGAAATGCCATGTTTTGTGGGGAATCAATCAGCAAAGGGCAACAACATTCAACCAATTGGCCACTTCAATTAAACCAATCATCACTGAGCAGTGTGTACTTTATTAATTATGTGGATTTGTAACCAACTTTTGACAGACAAGGACAACACATTTAGCACTACCCAGGAAAATATAATGACAAATTAATTGTTTAAGGGGCTTGATTTAGTGCTAATTTTGAGGACCTTAATTACTCATTGTGCTGCCTCTACTCTATAACCAAGACCTTTCTTTTCTTGGGCTTTGAAAGAGTGGTTTGTTTCTTTAGGCTTTAGGCTTAATTTTAGTCATTTGAGATAGGTTTTGCAAAACCCGTTCCCGTGATCAGACATTTTGGCAAAGAAGATATGGAACACAAGTTGATCCCTAATTTCATTTCTGTGAATGTATAGGTCCTGATATATGGTTTTTTTTTCCTCCCCTAAACAATCATTATAATCTCTCTTGGAAAGCTTGTCCGGCTTTTTTTAGTAGGATCTCTTCTTCTAATCATATTTTTTTTTTCATTCATAAGGTTCAAATATAAAACTTAGATTAAGGAATTATGTCTAGGGAAAATGCATTATCAAGTGATGGTGCAAAAATATTTTATATTAATAGTAAATATAAATTAGATTCAACAATAATTATACTTTACATATTTTTAGTTTTGATAATATTATTGAT
Organism: Glycine max; assembly: GCF_000004515.6. Classification (NCBI taxonomy): domain Eukaryota; kingdom Viridiplantae; phylum Streptophyta; class Magnoliopsida; order Fabales; family Fabaceae; genus Glycine; species Glycine max. The sequence goes on from NC_038245.2 coordinate 12,902,538, forward strand.
ACGAAGTATTTGCTGATTTTATTGATAATTAAACTTCATCATAGAATCTAATTAGTCATATTTAGTGGAGTCTTCCTTTTCAACTATGTTTTAATTTTTCATCCACAAGACTTAAATTCGAAACCTTATTTAAAGGGACCAAATTTTATACCACTTGGGTTAACAGCCTATTAGTATTGTTTGCATGTTTACATAATACCAAAATGGTGATATAATATTAAAATATAAAGATATTTTTACTCTAATATTAAAAATTTAATTTTCATGTATTGTATGTATAAAGACTCTTATATTTTCAATTAATCAAAAAATCATTTTAAAGTGTGAATTTTGAGATAATTATTACAACTTTTGTAAAAAAATAATTATTATAAAAGTTAATAGATTTAGTATATAATAATTTATTTTTAAATGATACTATAAAAAAACTTTCACATAGTAGCCAAATTCTTTTATTAATACATATTTAAACAAATTTCTTGTTCCTCAACAGAAATGCAATTTTAAAGTTTAAAGGTTAAAACCACGTAAAGGTCTATATAATCTCCTTTTCCTCATCCTTATAGTAAATTAAGTTTGCTTAATTGACGTAGCAAGCAGTCAGAGGTCAAACATCCATATATATATATATATATATATATATATAGGGAGAGAGAGTGAGATGAGTGTTTTATTATAAAAGGTGAGATGATTAAATAATAATTCTTACATCAAAATAGAAGATTCAAATTTAATTGCAAATTAAAGCTGCATGTGCATCTAATTTTGACTCTCCCATATGCAATGTTTTTCTCACTTTTGAGTTCCTAATTCTTTCATGCGTATTATAAGTTTGGGTGTCAAGGAGATTTTTTTGGTTCGAACTATCTGAGAACAATCGAAATTTTAAGTTTGTCTATTATGACTTTTTCTTTTAAAATGGATTCACCCGTAAGACACCCATTGATTTGTAATTTCAAATTCCTAGTATGGTATTTTTATTTTGGCTAGGTGTTTCAAAGTTTAATTTGCTCATACTTAAGATAAGAAAAGCGATTTGAAAGGGTCAGATTCTCATTTTCTGCTACTTACTAACTTGGCCAATTTGGAAAAAATGTGAGAACTTATCAAACAAAGAACTGATCACCACATGTACAATCTCCCAAGTGATGTATATTACTCGGGCAAAAATAAAATAGTGAAATGCATTATTTGGTAGACATTTAATACATTTAAATTCAAAGGACCGATACTTTCAAATGGTTATTTCCAAATAGTTATTTTCACTATCATTGACACCAAAAACATATTAATTGCTTCACAATTAACTGATGCAGAAATGCATATTTAAACAATGATACTTGAGTTCCCCATCAAGCTCAAGCAGAACAAAGTGCTAAGGTATTAACTTATGCACCAATACATTTAAATTGGAAGGACTGATATTTTCAAATGGTTATTTCCAAATAGTTATTTTCACAATCATTGACACCAAAAACATATTAATTGCTTCACAATTAACCGATGCAAAAATGCATATTTAAACAATGATACTTAAGTCCCCCATCAAGCTCAAGCAGAACAAAGTGCTAAGGTACTAACTTATGCACCAATAGTTGTACTGGCTACTAGCAGAATACTAGTGTATGATAGATGGTACATTATACCCTAATGACTACAAATTCTTCCTTACACTTTTAACTCAACATGTGCATTTTCACTTGATATTAGCAAAAACATTGAAGCTTGGTTGCTCCATTTTTCTACAATTTTTTCTTCATTTTCTTCCTTTGCCAATCCTCCAAATTAACCTGATAAGCATAACATATAACAAATAGAATTTGATAAATAACAAAATAGTATATAACAAAGATGATAAAATACAATTTTTCATGTATATTAGAGGAAAGTTTCTTACCAAAATTAGGGAGATAATTTTTGGGGACAATTACGGCTATAATGAAATGCTTATTGGCCACATGTTTTACAAAGACACATTCTTTTTTGTTGTTGTTCAATAGCTTTCTCTTTGCCGCTTTTGATTCGTTTACCACTTCCTTTTGTCTTTGAAAATTATGGTGGAAGAATTCCCACTTCTTTAGGAATGCTTGATCCAACAAAGGTTTGTAAATCTTTGTCTTTGTTTGCTTAGAATCCCCTTCATACTTAACCAATTTTTTTTCAATGTTCACAACTCCATTCATCACAAGAAGCAAGTTTTCCTTATGTTGTCCAACCTTGTCCATACACCTAAAGAAGTGGCCTCATACATCTGATATGAACTTACTCTCATTTTCTGGCTTAGAAAATGTGTCTAGGACATTGTCAGCAATATCAAAAACAAGTTTTCTATTTGCCAATTTAATCCACCTATTCACATTATAATTACTCGGTATCTCAGTTAAACCTTTCCCTTTTAGGACACAAAGTATATGTCTACAAGGTATGCCCTGAGATTGAAACATTTTGCATGAACAAGTTGCATTGTGACTAGAAGAATTATAAACCACTCCTCGCAATCTCCCATTGGTTCATTGTTATCAATTACATGTAATATTTTCATTCCATGTTCTTTTGCTTATTTTCAACCCCACAATCTACACATGCAATCCACAACTCTTTGAAATATATAAAAGTTCTCATGAGTATAAATATCTCTTCCATGCTTCTCTAAACTGGGATTCAACTTTAATTCAGGTAAAGAATGAAGTGAATCTTTGCCAACAAGTAATTCCTTCCGCCTCTGTGCTTCTATTGAGAAATCAAGCCTCATTCAAAATTCAACCAGGCTAACATTAGGATTCAAAAAGTTACCATAAAAAGAATTCTCACTTTCTGATCTTGATGTTGTTTTCAATATTCCAACCAAAAACATGTCTCTAAAATAAGCTGGTATCCACATGTCTCTAAAAACATGTGCATCAAAATCTTTAATCAAGGTCTTTAAATCTCTTGTTAGGAAAGTTAATATTGTATGATTCTTGTTATTATGAGAGTTAATTGTATCCCATGATTCTTGCTTTAAATATGGTAACAATCAGTCATATTAGAATGACTTGATTATAGGAATAGATTGCTGAGTTATAGGGGCAGAATCATCTAATTAGATATATGTATTTGTGTATATATTGCCTCTATGATTCTGAATGAAAACACAACCAAATTATTTTCATCTTCTCTTTCCATTTTTTACATGGCATCAGAGCAGTAACGATTTGCTTTTTCTCTTTCCCATTTTTTTACCTTTCAAACATTTTTTTTCTAAACCATTATGGCTAACGATGGAAACAAATCTTATTCCAATAGCTCTTACTCTCTTCACCATTCCTATCATCCTGGAATGGTCCCATCAGCACATGTTCAGCCCCTTGTGAATGGATTGACTGAATTACAATTACAACAAATTTTGTCTATTATGCAGGGCAATGGAGCATCTCAATCAGCTTCTCCCAAGGCAAATAATGTCAATGTTTCTTCAGGTTTGTCCGCACCCAAGTTGATAATTGATAGTGGTGCAACAAATCACATAACTTCTTCTCCATCTCTACTTGTCAACCGTAAAGAAAACACTTCTTTACCACCAGTTGTTATGCCAAATGGAGATCAAGCTCCAATTATTTATACTAGAAATTTACCTTTGAGTCCTATTATTTGTTTGAAGAATGTACTTGGGGTACCATCTTGTAAGGTGGATTTGATGTTTGTGAGTCAAGTCACAAGAGAATTAAATTGTTCAGTAAACTTTTTCCCTTAATTATGTATTTTTTAAGATTTGATGACGGGGATGATGATTAGTTTGGGTGAACAACGAGATGGACTCTGTTACTTGGTTTCAATGAATAAGACACACAAAGTAAATACCATCAAAGCTGCCTCCACTTCAAACACCTCAAGTATATTGTGGCATAAACGTCTAGGACACTTATCCTCTTCTCGATTAGACTTTGATGGCCAAAAACCTCCTTCATTTCCCTTTCAAGCAAAACAATGATTGTACTGTTTGTGCTCTAGCAAAACAAACTAGGCTTCCTTTTTCCACAAGTTCAATTTCCTCTGATAAACCTTTTGAATTAATACATTATGATATTTGAGGGCTTTTCAAAGTTCCTTCCCTTTCTGGTGCAAAATATTTTTTGACTATTGTGGATGACTTTTCTCGTTTTACTTGGGATTTTCAAATGTATCATAAAAGTGAGACAAAAAAATTTCTAACCAATTTTTTCTCATATGTGAAAACCCAATTCAATACTATAATAGCAAATATTCGAGTTGACAATGGAGGAGAGTTTTTCTCTATGCAAGATTTTTTTCCTAACAAGGCACTAATTATCAACATTGTTGCATTTACACACATCAACAAAATGGGGTGGTTGAGCGCAAACATAGACATATCCTTGAGTCAGCCCAAGCTCTTCATTTTCAATCTCATCTCTCTTTACACTTTTGGGTAGAATGTATCTCCGCTGCTGTTCATATAATTAATAGGTTGTCCACATCTATACTTTCTCACCAAACTCCTTTCGAAAAAATTTATAAAAAAAATTCCCTCTTATTCTCACCTTAGAGTTTTTGGATGTCTAGCTTATGCTACAAATGTTCATGTACCCCATAAGTTTGCTCCTCGTGCCACCAAATGTGTTTTTATTGGTTATCCAGTTGGTCAGAAAACTCACAAATTATATGATATTGAAACCAATAAAGTCTTGACTAGTCATGATATTATTTTCCACGAGGATATTATTCCCTACGAATCCATTTCTCCTTCCCCAACTAAAACAGATTCTGTCCTACCCATTGTTGTCTTAGATTTCTCATCCATCCAGCCAACACATGCGGAATCTAACCCTGCCACTACTGCTTCTCCAACAGCCCCTTTGCGTCGTTCTCAAAGAGCTCATGTCCCCCCTATAGCCTTGAGTGATTATGTTTGTAATCAAGTAAGTTCTCCCGAATCATTGTCATTCTTGTCATCTTTTCCAAGTAAAGGTACACGATATCCTCTATGCAATTTTGTCTCATATGATTGTTACTCACCACAACATAGATCCTTTATTGCTACTATTACTAATAATGTTGAACCTACATGTTATGAACAAGCTGCTTCCCAATCTCATTGGCAAATAGCAATGTAATCTGAGTTGGCTGCTTTAAATAGCAATGTTTTTGAAGGTTTCTCCTGTAACCGGGGTCGGAAGAGCTCTCAAATCTAGGAAGTTGACACCCAAGTATCTAGGTCCGTATCAGATTTTGAAGAAGATTGGGCCTGTAGCTTATCATATCACCTTACCTTCGAGTTTATCGAATTTGCATCCTGTGTTTCATGTCTCTCAACTGAGACGGTACAACCCAGATCCATCACATATACTTGCAGTGGACGAGGTACAGGTGAAGGATAACCTCACCTATAAAGCACAACCTCAGAAGATCACTGACCGAAGAATGAAGTCGTTGAGAGGAAAGAAGATCGCGTTGGTGAAGGTGTAGTGGGGAACCGATGAGGGTGATTCTACATGGGAGTTGGAGGATAGGATGAGAGAATTGTACCCAAGTTTGTTCATAGAGTAGTTAATTTCGGGGACGAAATTCCTAAAAGGGTGGGAGTATTGTGACATCCTGGAAATTCTACCCGGAATTTTTGGAAACGATGTATTTTGAATGATTATATATATATATATATATATATATATATATATATATATATATATATATATATATAAGTATTATTCAGTGCATATGCATATATGTTCTTGATAGAAGTAAGAATGGTGGAGGCAAGATATGCGGGTTAGGCTAATTAAGGAAGAGAAGTCCATAACTGGGAGGTTATGGGTTAATTCTTAATTAATTAGTTTAAAAATCATCGTTTTGCGTGCGACTTAAAATTTAACAAAACCAACCTCTGAACCATGCTCGGGGTTTTATTCTGAGCGTTTTGATATATATATATATTGATTACTTTCGAAAACTGGCCCCGACGGACGCAGAGAAACGCGAGGAACTGGAACCAGAGAAACGGAACGCAAACCGAGGCAAGATTTTAGCGTTTCAAAGGTCAGATTTTTCTCACTTTTTGTGACTGAGTATGGGTCACAATCAAAAGAGAAAGTGGGACCTTTTGCTCCACTCAAATGGGGACATGTGGCATTGCTTAAATAAAATAATAGAAAAAGAGAAAACCCTTTTTTTTAAAACCAAAAAGCTATATTCGCTCTCCTCACTCAGCCCAAAAATTTCAGAAGCCTTTTCCTCTCTCTCTCACGTTGCCATTCTCTTCTCCTTCATTCTCCATTGAAGCTCCAAACAAAGCTTCAACCTTTGGTGCCCATTTCTGCTCCAAATCGCGAAAGGAGGGCATTTTCGGAGTCGTGAAGCGCGTCTCTACGTGTGGGACTTCGAAATTTCAGGTTTGGGTGGACTTCTTTCTCTCTTGATTTTCGTGGGTATGGGGTTTTGGGAGATATGATGGGTAGTTTTGCTAGTTTTCTGCTTCATGATAGTTATTTGTGAAGACACTTGTTGAAAGCATGTGGAACTTGCCATGTTTGGATGAGTTAAACATACCCATTCTGTTTTAGGGTTTTTATGATGATGCTTGTGATGTTTATGTGCTGAAATTGCTTATGGAAAACTATTAGAGATGAAGGGTAGAGTTAACCTAGGGTTAGAAAGTGAGAATGTGGCGTTATGAGTGGAAAAAGAGTGAGGCTTTGAGAGTGGGAAGATTAAATCTGGATTCTGTGGTAAATGGAGGTTAAAGTGAGTTAATCCTAGCTTGAAATGTCATTTAGGACTTATGAGAAAGCTTGGACTGTGCTAGAGAGAAAAACAAATGACCAAAGTGAACCAAGAGCCATTTCTAGGGCAAAATTGGGTGTTGAGGAGTCAAATTTTGATTCGGTGGAAGTTTAGGTGTAAATCCAGTTTGAGAAAGTTTAGATTGATGTTATAGACTTGTGTGAGTTGAGAGTTTGCTCCAAATTTACATCATTCTCAATTTCACTTCTCAAACCTAGAAAACCCATTGAATTGAGGGGTATTGGACACCTAGATTCTGTGTTGTTGTGTTTTGAAGCTTGACTTTGGTTTAGACATGATTGATACATGATTTGGGACTTGTAGGATTTGATTTGGGCAAGATTGGATGAGGGAAAGTGTGATTTTCGAAATCTGCACTTATGCAGAATTTTGCTGTCAAATAGGTACAGCAGAATTTTGGCTTTGTGCAGAAAAATGCTATGCATTTGCTGGTTGTGGAAAGAGTAGTGCAGAATTAGTTCTGGATGTTTGCTAGTAGATCCCAACGGTCAAAATGTAGGCTTATGTACTAGAGACTTCCAGTAAACTTTTCGAGTCGATCCAACGGTTAACGAACTGGAACGAAGGAATTGTTACTGGGGTCTTTAAGTGAGAAAAGCTGTGATTTTGGTTGGTGTTTTGGGCAGAGTTTTCTGCCTTTGCCCTGTTTTCTTTGGCTGTGATAGTTTGTGTGGTTTGAATGTTGAATTACTTGGATGTTGGGGAAGCTTGGGAGGATTGATGGGGACCCGGTGTTGAGAGAAACGAGGATATGGGCTACGTGGGAGTACGTGAGCTCGGTTGGAGGTGGGCAACAGGGGATGGTGGGTTTATGCACGATTTGTGGATGTGGAAAACTTGTTGTGCACCATCGCCCGACCGCCACCTAGTACCACATGTGATGGGTACCCCATAATCCTACAAGCTTGAAAAGAGGAAGTGTAGAAGGGTGAAACTTCCTGCTTTTATTCGTTGACCACAGAGTGGTACCTGGAGATATGTCGTGGGGGTCAGGAGACCTTGGGGACGTCAGGTGGGGTGCTATTTCCCAAAACCAAGCTTGACCAATCCCGACCCAACCCAGGCATAGTCGGTCAGTGAGAACCTGTGATGTACCTAAACAGGCGAGCTCCTGGCAGTCAACAGATAAAAGGAACAAAGACCACAAAGCAAGGAGGCTTGTGTGGTGGCTGGCCAGCTGTGAATCTTGTGTGATATATGGGTTATGGCCTCTGGTAATCGATTACCAAGGGTGGGTAATCGATTACAAGGCTTAAAAATGAAGACAAGAGGCTAAGATGGTCTCTGGTAATCGATTACCACGGGGTGTAATCGATTACCAGGCTTGAAAACGAGGTCAGGAAGCTAGGGAAGCCTCTGGTAATCGATTACCAAGGGGTGTAATCGATTACCAGGCTTCAAAAAGGGAACTGGAAGACTATGGAGGCCTCTGGTAATCGATTACCAGTCTGTGTAATCGATTACACAGAGGGATGGGTCACTGGTAATCGATTACCAGGTATGTGTAATCGATTACACAGTGCCTTTCTCAGGTTTTCATGTCCTGAAGCTGTGTAATTCGAGTTTGGCCTCTGGTAATCGATTACCAAGGCTGTGTAATCGATTATCGGAGATGAAAAGCCTAAAGATACCCCTTTTACTTGCATGTAGTGGTTATGAGACGAATTGTGTGCGGCATAGTTAGATTTTCGTGAAAGAGTCTACCCCTTTCTTTTCTTTCTTGTAGATCGTGATGGCGGCGCAGCTAATCCATGATCGAGTAGAGATGGAGTGCCTAGAGGGAGCTTGGGAGACCCTCAAAGGCAACGCGAAGTTCCGATTTCGGGGCACGATTCGATTCACGGCTACTTCTTTGGTGCATCCAGATGAACCTGCACGGACGCTTCAGCGCACTGTGGAGTGGATACTACCCACGCATACACCATATCGTCTAGAGGAGCCCGTCCAAGTGATCGAGGTAACGTCATCCGAGGAAGACCCCGAGGAGGATCTTGAGGAGCTACCTCCTGAGCCTGCTGTGGATGCTCTTGACTTTCTAGAGGGTGATGAGGATCCACTTCTTGAGGTGGATTCTCCCGAGGAAGTCATGTCGGCATCTGAGGCAGATTCTACAGAGGATAGTGGCCCGGGGGAGATGGCGATCAGCGGAGGCTCTTCATCCTAGTGGACAGCTCTTCGGACTAGTTTTATATACTTTTTGAGGGTGGGTGTATCTAGGACTAACTGTTAGGTTTACTCTTTTGTTTTTGTATGGGTAGACCTGTTGTATAGGAATTTGACGATTGTATACATGTGGCTGAAGCCACCACTGTGGACACCTTTGCTCTGGATGACACTATGTATTTTGTAAAACTCCCATATTTTGGACAGCTTTAAATGATGAATGTATTTATGATCAATCTTGTTATTGGAGAAGAAAGCATTTGCAACTTTATTTGTAAAAGAGTTTATTGACCGTATTTTATTCTTTTATTTTCACGTGACGACCTAAAGTAATGGCTGGTACATTCTTCCTTTTGAAACAACAAATTAGTTTAGAGATTATGCGCGGTAAGAAAGAAATGACTCCGAATAGAGTTGTGAACTGGCCATTCAGGACTCTATAGTGAGGATTTTCCTTCTAAACCTAGTTATGGTGAAAAGAGAAAGAAATGAAAAAGAAAAAGAAGAAAAAAAAATTTACCATGGTTTTTGTTATTTAAATTATTACCATCAAACCAGTCATTAATTTAGGGACGCCACAGGGTCTACAAAATCAAGCGCAAATCATATGGTTCTCTTGAACACTGTAAAGCATGGTTAGTAGCAAAAGGTTACACACAAATTGAAGGGATTGATTACCATGACACTTTTTCACCTACTACTAAAATGGTTACAATACGTTGTTTATTAGCTTTGGCAGCTGCTCAAAATTGGTCACTTCATCAACTTGATGTCCACAATGCATTTCTTCACGGAGATCTTTCTGAAGAAATTTATATGTCTCTTATATGGATTAAAACCTTGTGTGTCGCCTCAACAAATCCTTATATGGATTAAAACAAGCCTTTCGCCAATGGTTTGCCAAGTTCTCTACAACTATTCAAGGTGTTGGATTTATTCAATCAAAAGCAGATTATTCATTGTTTACATGTAAGAAAGGCAAAATCATTTACTGCCTTATTGATCTATGTTGATGACATCCTCATAACTGGTAATGATCCTAATGCCATAATTGCTCTTAAAAAGTTTTTGCATAATCAATTCCGGATTAAAGATTTGGGTGACTTGAAGTATTTTTTGGTCATGGAGGTTTCTCGGTCAAAGAAAGGTATATTCATTTCCCAAAGAAAATATACTTTGGAAATTCTAAAAGATGGAGGATGTTTGGGAGCTAAGCCTGTGAATTTTCCCATGGAGCAAAATGTAAAATTGTCAAATGAAGGAGAATTGTTGAAAGATCCATCCCCATATAGGCGACTTGTAGGACGCCTAATTTATTTGACTGTTACTCATTCGGATATCACCTACTCAGTGCACATATTGAGTAGATTCATGCATGCTCCTCACAAACCTCATATGGAAGCTGTCATGCGAATATTTCGGTATCTAAAGAACAATCTAAGTCAAGGTTTATTTTTCTCTTCCCAAAATGATTTATCTTTACGTGCTTTTTGTGATTTAGATTGGGGAGGTTGTCCAATATCCAGAAAATCAACTACAGGGTATTGTGTTTTTTTGGGATCCTCTCTAATTTCTTGGCGAACAAAAAGACAAAAGACAGTTTCTCTATCATTAGCTGAAGTAGAATATAGAGCTATGACAGGCACATGTTGTGAGTTGTCTTTGCTACGTTCATTGTTGAAGGATTTGGGGATATTGCACTCAAGGGCAGCACTGTTGTATTGTGACAACAAAGCAGCTCTTCACATTGCGTCTAATCCAGCATTTCATGAAAGAACTCGACATATAGAGATAGATTTTCATTTTATTCATGATAAAATTCAAGATGGTTCAGTTGCAACTGAGTATGTTCCTTCAATAGAATAAGTTGCCGATGTGTTCACTAAACCACTAGGGAAGGAATCCTTTCTTACAATGAAGCGCAAGTTGGGAGTTCTTGATATCCACTCTCCAACTTGAGGGGGAGTGTTAGGAAAGTCAATATTCTATGATTCTTGTTATTATGAGAGTTAATTGTATCCCATGATTCTTACTTTAAATATGATAACAATCAGTCATATTAGAATGACTTGATTGTAGGAATAGATTGCTGAGTTATAGGAGCAGAATCATCTAATTAGAGATATGTATTTGTGTATATATTGCCTCTATGATTCTAAATGAAAACACAACCAAATTATTTGCATCTTCTCTTTCCATTTTTTACATCTCTTGAATAATTTTGAAGATCTCTATCATGCACCCAATATTTTGATAACCCCTAAACTATTTTTTCAATAAGTTTTTGAAGCCCCAATATTTTCCCTATCATATGCATGCAATAAATTCTTGTGGACATGATTCACCTTTCTTGTTGATCTTAGAAATCGTCTCTTCATAGGTGAAGCAACTGCATGTGTATGGGTTTCGTGAAATTGAATAAGCTCATATTTACCTTTCTCTACCAGTTTGAAGACAACCTTTGCATTGTATCCTTCTCTTGTAAGACTCCTTCTTCTAGACTTAATAGTTTATTCACTTTGCTCCACCACTTTTGTCGTATTGGATTTGTAACATTCTTTTGAGCAAACAAAATACTTCCAATGCTTCAAACCTTTTTTATCTTTTGTTTCTGATGAACAACACACACTAAATCCAACATTATATGCATATTTTTTTTTGTGAAATTGTTCCCCTTCCCCTTCCTCTAACCTTTCAAATAGTTTTTCCAACCTTAGGCTTTAATTCTTCATCACAATTTGGCACCCATTCGTTTTCCTAAAAAGAAAAAAAAATCATAATGTAAATAAAATCATACAAAAAAAGCAATATGATTTTAATAACAAAATGACAACTCATTGATGGTTTGACAGAGGTAATTACCAAATGAATGAGTGACGTAGGCCTTGCCGAGTTGAGCTCAGAAGTGACATGGGGTAGAGGACTTTGCATATCTTTCGTAGTGGTGCCATGGGTGAGGCAAGTCCTTGATGGGGATATGGTGCTACTCATCTCTAAATATAGCAATACACGTTAATTCAGATACTTTGATATGGTATTACTTATAAGAGGATTTGAAGATTACTGAATATTAATTGTAGTTGCTAAAAACATAATCGAGAAAAGGATCACCCAAAAAGATTGCATCTTAAATAAGGAAAAGGTTACTAAATATTCCTATCATGGCTTGGTGTGTATTATTAGAAGTTACGTATTAAATTGAAAGGGAGGGAATGAGTTGAATTTTTTCACCACATAAAACTATAATAAAACCTATATGTGGGCAAAAGCCACGTTCACGATTTGTTGTCCCAACATTTTTGAATAATAGTAAAGTAGTGCTACCATTATCACTACACCACTAATAAATCATACTGATATATTTTGCAAAAATAAACATTTTCATAAAATACCTTAAACCAGAAAGTGCTTGAGCCTTTGTGCAGGAAGGCAGTGAAAACAGAGCAAGCTGAAAAACCCAAGAGAAAGAAGTGACATGGAGAGGCTTGTTCTTGATAAAATTTATACAGGTACTGATCTAAACATGCAAATCAATTTAAATGGCATATTCAGATCAAACAGTGGAAACTAAATATTACGAGCGTACCTCCATCCATTGCAGATCAAACGCGAAGCAACCCATACACGAACCCGAAGGCAACTTTGTTCTTCCGAACCCTTACTCACTCTGAATAAATGATGTATTTTTCTGAATAGAGAAGTGGGTTTGGTGATACCAAACTGAGAGCATCCCATCCTATTTATAAAGTTTGTCCATCACAGAGCTCAACCAATTCGTTATCAGAACGTGGACTTGAGGATAGGTACGTGAGTTTGTTACTGAAGGTTGCTGAGATAAAGGTTGAATGTAGAAGGAAAATAGACCAGATTTAGAAAAAAGAATTCCCAAAAAATTGCAACGGGAAAAAATAATAAAAAAAAAGAAACATGGAATGTGGGCCGAACGTGGGCCATTCCATCATTCTCCCACTTGGTCCATTTAACTCTAACATCAACCGTAACAAGAAACATAATATATGAGTCATGGCGATAGGTTCTCTGATGATGAGTAATATCTTCCATGTACCACAATATATCAAGTTTCTCAACGTTAGCTCTTAACTTAATGAATAAACCATATGTTTATTCTAGATCTAAACCGAATGATTTTTCTCAAAATAAATAAATATGTGCAAAAAACCATTTGAGAAAATATCTAATTGAATAAGAGTTTCATTGAAAATAACAAATGTACGTACAATGAAATTACATCATGGAACCAAGTCCCATTTGTACTACATGATCCTTAAAATTCTTTGGTGGCATGCCTTTAGTTAAAGGATCAGCAATCATCAACTCAGTGCTGACATGTTCAATGACCACTTTCTTCTCTTTAACACGTTCTCTTATGGCTAAGTACTTGATGTCGATGTGCTTACTTCGACTTCCACTTTTGTTGTTTTTAGCCATAAACACCACAGCAAAGTTGTCACAGTACAACTTTAATGGCCTGGAAATAGAGTCCACAACTCTAAGGCCAGACATGAAACTCTTCAACCATACATCATGCGAGGTAGCTTCAAAATAGGAAACGAACTCAGCCTCCATAGGGGAAGTAGCAGTTAAGGTTTGCTTGGCACTTCTCCAAGATATAGCTCCACCGGCTAACATAAAAATATAACCAAATGTTGATCTTCGTGAATCAACGCAACCAGCAAAGTCTAAATCGAAGTAGCCAATCACTTCCAAAAAATCAGTCCGTCTGTACATGAGCATGTAATCCTTTGTCCCTTGAAGATATCTCATCACTTTCTTTGCAGCTTTCCAACGGTCAATACCTGGATTACTCTGATATCTTCCCAAAACTCCAACAACATGTCAGGTCTGGTACAAATTTGTGCATAAATAAGGCTTCTAACAGCTGAAGCATATGGAGTATTCTTCATGTGTTCCCGCTCAAAATCATTTTTCAGGCACTAACTCAAAGCGAGTTTGTCACCTTTCACAATGGGAGCTACACTTGGTGAACAATCTTTCATGTTAAATCTCTCTAAAACTTTGTTAATATAAGTCTCCTGAGACAAACCCAAAATGCCTCGAGATATTTCCCTATGGATCTTAATCCCAATGACATAACATGTCTCTCCCATATCCTTCATATCAAAGTTCTTCGAGAGAAATTGTTTCATCTCATATAGCAAACCTTTATCATTAGTTGCAAGCAAAATGTCATCCACGTATAACACAAGAAAGCAAATCTTACTCCCACTGGCCTTTTGGTATATACATTGATCCATGATGTTCTCTTCAAAGCCAAATGAAGTGATAACATCATGAAACCTCAGATACCATTGGCGGGAGGCTTGCTTCAAGCCATAGATTGATTTATTAAGCTTGCAAACTAAGTGCTCACCTTTAGCAGAGGAGAATCCTTCAGGTTGTTTCATGTAAACCTCTTCCTCTAGATGACCCTTAAGGAATGTTGTTTTCACATCCATTTGATGTAACTCAAAGTCAAAATGAGCTACTAATGCCATAATTACTCGGAAAGAATATTTCTTAGATACAAGAGAAAAAGTCTCTGTGTAATCAATTCCTTCTCTTTGAGTGAACCCTTTGGCAACAAGTCTTTTCTTATGTATCTCAATGTTGCCTTGTGAGTCTTTCTTGGTTTTAAAAACCCATCTACATCCAATGGCTTTTACACCACTAGGCAACTGTATGAGATCCCAGACTTGGTTAAACGCCATAGAATCTATCTCATCTTTCATGGCATTGTGCCACAAGTTTGATTCTTTAGAACTCATGGGCTGTGAAAACGTTTCAGGATCATTTGCAGCTCCAATGTTGTAGTATGAGTCTTGCAGATACACTACATAGTCACTAGGAATTGCTGACCTTTTGACTCTAGTAGATTTTCTTAATGTTACCTCATCACTTTCTTGAGAAACTTGTTGCTCAACCGGTTGTTCAACAGGTTGTTTAACATTATCTTGATATTCCTAATCAATAACTTGATTTGTATGATTGTCTCCAATAATTTGTGGATTTTCAATCATTGGTTGTCTAACACCTGTTTGTACTTGAGGGGTATGAATGGCAACCAATCTATTACTTGAGCTAGAGGGATGAGCTTCATAGTGATCTTTTTCAAAAGCAATGTCCTGAAATTGATCACTCCCACTAATCAAGTCATTCTCAAGAAATTTGGCATTTCTTGATTCCACAATCCTAGTGCTATGTGATGGACAATAGAATCTATACCTTTTGGACTTTTCAACATATCCAATGAAATACCCACTAATAGTCCTTGGGTCTAGTTTCTTCTCTTGTGGGTTATAAACTTTCACTTCAGATGGGCATCCCCAAACGCATATATGTCGCAAACTCAGTTTCCAACCTTTGAATAACTCAAAAAGGTGTCTTTAAGACAGCCTTGGTTGGAACTCAGTTTAATATATACACAATCGTCTTTAATGCTTCAATCCATAAGAATTAAGGAAGTTTTTTTATTACTTCTCATACTTCTTACCATGTCCATTAAAGTTTGGTTTCTTCTTTTTGCCACGCCATTCTGATCCGGAGAACTAGGCATAATGTACTGGGCAACAATCCCATGTTCCTGAAGAAACTTCACAAACAGACCAGGTGCTTGTCCATTCTCCGTGTATCTACCATAGTACTCTCCACCTCGATCAAATCTCACGATCTTAATTTGCTTTCCACATTGTTTCTCGACTTCAGCCTTAAAAATTTTAAAGGCATCCAAAGCTTCATCCTTAGTACGAAGTAAGTAGAGATACATATATCGTGAATAATCGTCTATAAAGGTGATAAAGTATTTTGGACTACTTGCATCCATATCTGGACAACAAATATCTGTATATATGATTTCTAATAGGTTTGAGCTCCTCTTTGCACCTTTTTTAGATTTGTCAGTTTGCTTACCCTTAATGCAATCCACACAAGTCTCAAAATCAGCAAAATCCAAAGTACTAAGTACTCCTTCATTTACCAATCTTTTAATTCTCTCGATAGAGATGTGTCCTAATCTACGGTGCCACAACATAGAGGATTCCTTATCCACTACCACCACCACCGCCCCCGCTGGCATCACTGCTCTCCTTTGTTTGCTGGATCACGGCGACAAAGATCCCTCTTCCAAGGCCCATCGCATCAGTCTCTCCTCGTAAAACCCTAACCGCACTCTCCCTCTTCTCTTCCCCAATGGAGGTCGAAGTCAAGCTACATCTTGCAGATGCCAACGCCCACTGCCACATCACCACTCTACTCTCGCCCTTTGATGTCATCATCCACCGCTAGCAGAGCCTCTTCTTCGACGGTGCTACCTCTGAGGTCTCCATGCGCTGTGCCGTCCTCCGCCTCCACTTCTACGGCGACGACGAGCACTGCATCGCTTCGTTGAAGGCGTGGGCGATGCTGGAGGATAGCATGAGCCGCGTGGAGGAGGACGAGGAGGATTTGGACCCAAGCATCAGGCACAAATGCATGGCGGAGCCGACGAAGTTGGGGTCGGTGGAGTCTACGGTTTTGAAGAGGGTGCAAGAGGAATTTGGAACTGCAAAATGATTGGAAGGGTTTGAAATTGGAGGTGGATGAAACCAATTTTGATTTTGGAACACTCTATGAGATTGAATGTGAGAGTTCTGATCCTAAAAGAGCTAAACGCCTCCTTAAGGAGTTCTTGAAGGAGAATGAAATCAATTATTCTCTGCCAGAGAGAGAGAAAGAGAGAAAAACGAGAATAAGGAAAGAAATAAAGGGTCTATGTTGCCCGGCCGATAAGATAAGAGAGAAAAACAATGAGAAAAATATAACTATTCAAAGACGGTTTTTTTATTAACCGTCCTTAAACTTACAACTTAATTACGATACTGCCATCCCATTATCTTCAAAGACGGGTTCTACCAACTGATGTTATTAGTGCATCGTAGTAAACAGGTTTTGTAGTAGTGACAACTGGAAAAAGAAAAAGGATGGGAATTAAACACTGGGCACTACTATTGCCTTATTTTCATTTTCTTGGGTGTTTTTATCTGTGATAAAAAAATTTATTTTAACTTTTTTTCTTTAACATATTGTAGATGGAATAATTTATCATTTTTTGTAATGTGGAGAATGAATTAATTAAACAGTGACAAAGATGAGCGGGTATAGCAAGTAGCTTGACAAGCATTAGATGTGGTTAAATCTTGAAAAACATAAGGCTTCTTGGAGCTTTGTTTTCTATTGTACTGATTTTATTGATGTTCAATTCATTGAGCTTTCTCTATAAATAGCACTTTTTATTTTAGGAGAGTTTTGATGTTTAGTTATTCTATTAGATATTGTCCTCTTCTAGATCTATAAGTGTTGAAGTATTTAACTGGTGATGCTTACTTTATATAAGGCATTATCTTCTACAAACAATTAATGCATGATTAGTTAGACAAATCACATCATATTATAAGCTACCCTAAATGTATTTCACTTTTCATTATTTGACTGTGTTACGCTTCTGCATAATTTCTTTTTCATTGTAGTGTTCAATTAAGCTTTCATGCTGTAGTTTTTTAATTTCCTGATTAATGTCTAATATAAGGATCTTAGACATTTGGTTTGGGACAATGAAAAATTAAGTCTTCTCATGTTACATTATATGCATTTTTGGATATTTTTCACAAAAATGTTCATGTGTAAATGTTTCTCTTTGTAGATTGTAGTCTTAGGAGGGAATGACTTTATTGGTTCTGCCATATTTATTTAACAAACATTTTGTTTTAAAAGTCAGGGGGACCTACTTACTCAAGTGCATGGGTAGACCGGAGTGAACTAATGATAATTATTTTTTCTGGTGTATTTTTTTTATAAAAAGACATTCTCTGATAGTTCTCTAAAAAATCGTCTTAGAATCGTCACTTTCTTTAATTTTAATTTTTTTTAAAAAAAGACATTTGAAGACGGTTATTTGAAAAACCGTCTTAAAATTTCTAATACGGTTTTCCAAAAAATCATCTTAGAATACTCAATTAAAAAAAAAACATTTTAAGACGGTTTTTCAGAGAACCATCTTAGAAGGTCTACTTTCTAAGATGGTTTTTCCCAAAATTTGTCTTGAAAAGGTCCATCTTTTTTAAATTTTTTAGAAAACAATTTCTATGACGGTTCTTGACAAAACCATATTAAAAATTGGATATTCTAAGACTGTTTCAAAGACAGTTGAAAACCATCACAAAAATCCCTTCTAAACCGTCATGGAAAGCAATTTTTTTAGTAATGTTTACAGAGATTAATTAAAAAAGTATATTGTAAAAACAAAAGTGATCAAAATTTAAAGACAAAAAAAGATATTTAAGCCTAGACAAAACATGGAATAAGATAAAATGAAAGTAAGACTTCCTCACATTATAAAATAAGTATATTGGTATGTTGTACAACAATATGCCAAGTTCCTTTGAAGCAGAAGGGCCTGCCATTACCACCCCACAAATCCCATAACTTAATTTCTTCACTAGACTCTGCACCAACATAATCTATATCAATGACTTTAGAGTTGAATCTAATGTAATAAATAAGGGGAAAATGTTCATCATAGGAGTTAAGATAATCAAGCACTTGGTTATTACTTGGATTATCTTCTTTAATTGAAGAAGGCCATGGAAAATCCATGAATTGGTATTCTTGTTTCTTGTTTTGGAGCTTGGTGGACTCTATAGTATGTCTCCATAGTTCTCCAACACCATCATCAACTTCAAAGATAATTGGATTAAATCCAAATTCTATAAGGTATTTGCAGACAATTAGATTACAACCCTTCTTTCCATTTAAGCTATGGAGACAACAATTGCAAGGAACTAAATTAATAGCAAAAAAGATTTGTCACTAACATGATTTCAGAAAATTCAAAACTTAGAAAATAGAAATGTGCTTAATTTGCATCGACATGTGCACTTTTGTTATATAGCTCAATCTGACTAGTTTATATTAATCATGCAATGCAGGGAACAATTAAAAACTATAATATTCTTAATATAAGAATTAATAGTACATGTATTGGTTATATAAAGATATTACATCTATTCGAATCACAAACAATGAATTAGTATTATTAGGATGTGTAGGGCCCTAGTTTTATGATTTCCTAGTCAGCTAAATCATTTACATAATGATTTTTTTATGGCAGACTCTATCTGGAGCATGGATAATATATTTTAAATGGTGAATGATTTAGATTTTAGATTATAAAGTCTCATATAGCACCAAATTTGTTGTTGTTGGCTTGGGAAAATGGTTTCACCAATGTTTAGGTGGAGTGACTCCAAAGTTGTTGTTGATCTTCTGATGTTGAATACTACCTGCTCATCATATATAGCAACCCTTTTTGCCTTAGCTAAGCATCTCTTAAATAGATAGTAGTCTATCAAAGTCTCTCGCATGTATAGATTGAGAAACACATTTTGTGGCTCATAAATTAGCTAGTTTTTCTTATACATTTCTATAGTGATTCTAAGTTATAAGATTGACTAGGAGATTGAGAAGGAGGTTTAAGGGTTAAAGGAAGAGAGAGAGAAGAGATTGTGGGTTCGAATCATCCAACTAATATTCTAACAAACTAACAACTAACATTAGTTTATTTATAAAAAAACACTTGTATAGTGATCCACCTTCTACTTGTAAATTTTTTTCCTAGTGGGATGTTATTGAGGTCAGTTAGCCTCGATCTACATTAATATGAAAAAAAGCACACATATGTAGCACATCAAATGGAAATTAATAAAGATGAATAGTCAAATTAGGAAGCAAAAACTATGCTACTCTACTCCTAAGGAAAACACCATTAAAGACTATAGAGAAAACAATAAAGAAGATAAATGGGAAACGATAAAAATTTCATTCATTTCTCATTAATTAGTTTCCTAAAAGAGGAATACATTTATATAGACCTAATTGATGCTAATCAATGAATACTATCTATTCATGTGTCAACATCTAATTATTTATAATAAAAATAATATACAAATATCAACTCCAACCTATATAATCTTTTAACCACTTGAATTTTAGGATATATTTGGGCCTTTTAAAGCCCATCCCAACACTACTACTGGAACTAAGAAGAATTAAATGCAAGGGAAACTAAACAAATAAAACAAAAGACTGTCGTGTTCATCTTTCATAACCTTGATCTTCAACCAATATATATATGGGGATAAAAGGTTTAAACAACAAGGCCCATTAGGGCTACAATCCCAAAAATAAATAACATAGTCTAAAATATAGAGGGCCCATGAAGGGCTACTAACAGATAAAAGGAACAACATCAAGGACCATACTAAGCATAGTTCTTCAACCACACTAATTTTTGAGGGGTTCTTTTTTATCTTGATTAGGCCAACAGATTCGGCCCACTAATAATACCATCCACTTTAGCTTGCACTTTGTCCTCAAATTGTGAATTGGTTTTGGTGGAAAGAGAGTCTATGGCACAGATTGCTGATGTGGAGAGGTGGGGAGTGTTGATGGATATTGGATGAATGGGATCTAAAGGAAGGATGGGATGGATCAAGGTGGGATAGGAAATTGAGTTTGGAGTGTTTAACGAGGAAGGTGGAGTAGGTGGGGGGTTTTGTGTGTTAATGGGGCCATGTTACCAGTGAAGGCTTGGGAAGTTGGGAACAGCTGGTTCCCAGCTGGCCTCATTGGGGATAGGAAAAGTAAGGTCAAGATGGAAGAAATCCAACGGTTGGGATGAAGCTTGGGAAAATGAAGGCATTGGGGATACATGTTTGGCAGGGGAGGGAATAAAAGTAGATTTGGGATTAGATATGGGTATGCTACTCTACTTCAACTCCTAATAAAACACCATAAAAACCTAGAGAAAAGCAATAAAGAGATAAACAGGATAAATTTCAGATTTCTTCATTGATACATTAATAGGTGAAAACCTCACATTATATAATATGATGCAATCCTACCCCCCTCCCCCAAGGGCATTGGATAGAAGACTCTAAGAAGATTGGGCCAGAGATGTAGGAGAAGGCCCTAGGATTCTCATGAGCCTTAGGGTAGATTTTAGGCAAATGGGCTAAGTATAAGCCCACTTTTCTTTGTAAATATTAGAATAGGTTTTCCTTCTTTTGGGCCTTGTATTTTGGCCATTTTAGGTTTGTAGGGCCCTACAAATTAAGAACACCCTACCCTACGAGTTAAGGGTACCTTAGTAAGATGGAGTTTTAGCCTTGTATTTCAAGGCATTTTGAGTAGTTTTTGTAGTAGGGACTTTTTTGTATTTTCATGTATTTTGGCATGAGGGTGAGCTAAGCTATTAGAGGGGTGTGTGTAGTTTCTCCCCCCTAGCTTCTCAAGGAATATGTTAAGATGCCTTTGGCATATTCTTGGAATATTCTTGTGGCATATTCATTTCCCATGTGCTAGAGTCACACCTTTCATTCTTGTGGCATCTAAAGGGAATATGCTAAGATGCCTTTGGCATATCCTTGGAATATTCCTCTTAGATTCACATTAGTTAGTGACCTAGGCTACAAATAGAAACATGTATAACACTTATCACAACTTTAATGAATGTGAAACTTGTGAGACACACTTCAAAATTCAATTTCTCTCCTTCTTTTTCTCCCTCAATTTCGTGTTCCCCCTTTCTCTCTCTCTCATTCTCTTCCTCCATTGAAGCTTTCTCTCTAAGCTTCTTATCCAAGGCACTCTCTTGGTGGTGAAGCTCCTCCTTCCATGACTTATTCCCTAGTGCATGGCGCCTCCTCTCACCTCTTCTCCTTTATCTTCCGTTGCATCTCCATAGTTGAAAATCACCATTGAAGGACCTCATTGAAGCTCAAAGATCCAGTCTCCATAGAAGCTTCTCAAGCAAGCTTCCATTATAATAACCCTAATGGATGACAACCATACATGTGTCACAATCTAGGATTTTAGGAAATTTAAATAAAATCAAATAACATCAAAAGGATAATATCTAAATTGCCTAATATATAAAAGCCATCTATTTGGGCCTCCTAGGCCTATCCTATCATTGCCGACAAATTCAGTTGGACCTTTCCCTCAAGGTTCGTAGAAGAAATTGGACTTGTCGAAAAAGAAAACATTAGAACATGAAGGAGGCAAGTTTCATTCATTTGTTTTTGTTTATATGTCCAAGGGAATGAACAAAAATTGAAGGAATAGATTGAGAGCTGATAAAAAAAATTGCCACTGTTATAGGACAACCTGTATGAAATTGTAAATTGGTGTTGAGGGTGTACAAAGTAAGACCGTGAAAATTGGGCTTTGGAGGTGGTGTGTGGTGGTATAAAGGATGCTTTGGGTGGGAGTTGAAAATTTGATGCATGGAAATGTGGGTAATGTCAGATGGAATTAAAAAGTTGCAATGTTGTGAAACGTGTCTTGCAATACATGGCGTTGCAGTAGTGGTACAAAAATTGTGTGGGTAAGAACACATGCAGTTGGGGTTTGAAAAATTGGATTCAATGGGGACATGTGTTCAGTGGTGATGTTTGCTAAGATTTTAGGAAATTTTTTTCTTAAAGTGTAGATTGAAAGCCTTAATTTGGTGAAATGGAAGGTGGTATTAGGTTACCAATGAAGCGTTAGTTTTATGAAGCCAACCCAATATAAAATAAACCAATTTTACAATTTTGTGCAAATCAGAATCCATATGCTAGGGTGGATGTGGTCTTTGTGGAGAGGAAACCACATGACAATAAAGGTGACTGCGACTACGACCATGGTAGTCTCCACCACGTGCATGGTAGGAAACTTGGGCTTCGCGAGGGCATGTGTTGTCATGAATACGGTAATAGAAGATACGACTCCTACATTGGTGAATGCGACAATAGAAGTGACTCCTATGCGTACGAATGGACATACATAAGGTGCAGTGGTGGGAAGTATGACCTTTGTTGAGATGAGGAAGTGTGCAAAATAAACCTTGATGGCATTGAGGATGGGTTTGCAGAGCAAGACGATGACAACATGGATGGATGTAAGAAGGTTGAAGATGACAACAACATGGACGAATGTGAGGAGGTTGACGATGAAAACGTGGATAAGGTTGTGGCAGATGACAACGATGATGCAAAAGTGTTTGCAAATGAGGACAACGACAACTCCATAAGGGGAATAAAGAGAGATCTGGATGGTGGACTTTCATCAATATTTCTTGGGCCGTCAGTGACTATTGCTTCATTGGAGTGGTCAGCTTCTTTCGTCAAGACTCTCAGTTTTGTCATAAGAGCTTGGAGGGTGGTTTGTATGTTTTTGGGGTTTTTGAAGGAGGAGTTGGCATTTGATGGTGGAGATAAGGCTTTGGATATGTCATTGTTGAGTTGTTGATGGGGAAGAGTGATGCAATCCTACCCCGCAAGGGCATTGGATAGAAGACTCCAAGAAGATTGGGCCAGAGATGCAAGAGAAGACCCTATGGTTCTCATGAGCCTTAGGGTAGATTTCGGGCCGATGGGCTAAGTATGAACCCACTTATCTTTGTACATATTAGATTAAGGTTTTATTATTTTTGGGCCTTGTATTTAGGGCTCCATAATATAGGTAAGGTACCCTAGAAATGTAGGATTTTTTAGCCCTTGTATTTTAGGGCACCTAGACTAGTTTTTTGTATTAGGGGTAGTTTTGTAATTTCACATGCATTAAGTGAATATTTGATGTGTGTGGTTGGAAATAAATTTAATTAAATTGGGAGATGCCCAATGCAATTAAATTTTAGAAGGGGAGGTGAGCATTTGCTTGCTACACCCCATTGCCACATCATATAGTCACACTTTGTGCATGTCCTTCATGCTTTACATGTGTCATGACACCTAAGCACACTTAGTGGAAAATCATGGACTTGATCTTGGATTAGTGGGCTGAACCATAACTAAAATTCACTAATCATAATTAGTAAAATTTTGGCTCCAAAATTTGGCTCCACAAATTCAATTTCAAATTCAAGTGAAATTTGAATAAAAATTCAAATTTCCCTCCAATTTTGTGTGACACTTAGGCTATAAATAGAGGTCATGTGTGTGCATTTTTGGGAACTTTGATCATTTGAAAATTAAACTTCAGATTTCAAAGCTCTTTTAGAGCACAAAATTTCGTGCTCTTCTCTTCCTCACCCTTCATTCATCTCCTTCTTCCTCCAAGCTCATATCCATGGCCTCCTATGGTGGTGAGCTTCTTCTAGACTCATCTTCTCCATGAAGTGGTGTCTCCTCTCTCTCTTCCTTCTCCATTCCGCAGCCATTCATCTTCCAAGAAGCAAAGGAATCCATTGATGAAGAAGATCCTAGGCCTACAAGCTCCAATAGAGCTTACATCATGTCGTATCCGAGCATATTCATCTACGTCATGTTCTTTTGCTTCCTCTATCTTTTTGTTCGGTGAATTCTCTTTAATTCCTTGTTCTTCATTTTATTCTCCATGTATATCCTCCATTGTCTTGTGATTTGGTGCTGTTTAGAGTAAATTCAAAAAAAATAAACCGATTAAATCTTAGATCTACACTTGTTCTTGCATTTTTATGGTTCAAATTTTGTAGATCTACTCTTGAATCTTGTTTTTGTGTTGATTTTAGGTTCTATCAATTTTCATTCATAATATTTTTGTGCTGAACCTTCAGATCTAAATTTTCTTCCAAAATATTGATTAGAAAAAAAAAAGCACAAAAATCTAAGTGTAAATCACTTAATCCATGTTGTCTTAGAGTCATGTTTAGTCATAGTAATTATCACATTATGCTCTAAGTTTGTGTTGAATTTTTATTTTGTTTATTGAATTCTAGATACATTTGTTCATTTATTCTTATCATTCTTATCCTATCTTTTGAATTTTGAGTCTAATTCATGCATGTTATTTAGTTCATAACATGTTCTAAATCAATTCCTAGAAGTAGTCTTGTTGTTGAACTCTTTTTTTTTTTGTTTTCTAATTTTCCTACATGATGCCTATGATGAAGTTGAGTTGTGGTGCTGAGTTGTGGCTGGATTTGTGAATCAAATAAGTCATAAGCTCTCTTGAATTGTGTTATTCAAGATGATTGAGCATAAGCAAACACAAATTGTAACTATCCAAGCCTTAAGCAACATAAACACTACTCTTGATTTCTAGGTTGAAATCGCTGGTGCTGGCAGCTTGAACATACAAACTTGTATAAATTACTGGGAATTGGTAACTATGTTTTTTGAGCTGCAACTTTTACTGAATTTTATATACATCTGGACCAAAATTATAAAAAAAGAACCAAGTGATTTGGATTAAATTAAAAAATAAGAAAAATCACACAAGTTGGCAGAAAAATCAGTGTCCAGGAAAAAAAAATTGAAAGGGAAGTGTGCTTGTTGTTTTGACTCAAAATTTGTTCTATAATTGGTGCCTATTTTATACCAATCCTAGTTCTGAAATTTCAATTTAAAATTATTGCGAAAACAAGTTCCAAAACTAGAGGTTTCTTGAGTCTTTTTTTTTTTAGTTTTTTTACTCTACTCTAGAGCCATTCTAGGTTTCTCTTTGAGTCCTAGCTTGCTTTTGTGTGCTTTTCATTGCTTTAATTGTTGAATAATCCTTGAAAATTTGTCTTGTTAAAAATCTATTGGTTTAGCTTTCATTTCATTTTTTTTTTTTGGTCTTTGGTTATTGCTTGTCTCTTTGTTTCCTTGCTTGTGAGTTGCCATATAGGGAATTGGAAATGAGGATTGGTGCCATTCCATTTGAGTCAAGAAGCAAAGAGCCAAACACCTTAAGAGCTATTGGACTAAGAAGCACTCCAAATTGAGTGAAACACCAAAGAGAGAATAGCCACCACAATTGAGGACTTTTTTTTTGTAATTTTGTAATTGGCAATTTGTTTTGCTTTCAAATTTTGTAACAAAAAGGCCTTTCATTGGAAGTAAGTTGGGAGCCTCCGCTAGGTCACCCTACTTCCATTTGTGTGTAATAATTTTAGGCAATTTTCCCTTAGGATAGTGAGTGTTTTGTTGGGAACCTTAAATGAGGTCATCCAAACACTCTTAGGATCCGCCTAGTTTGCATTTCTTGCACTTTAATTTCTTGCTTACTTTCATAGCTTATTTTCTTTACCCTGCATTGTCAAACCGCCTAGATAGCTTGCCTTTTACCAATTAGTTTTTACCTTTTCTTTCACACCTCTTTTAGTGTTTATTTTGGCTAGTTTCAACCATAGTTTCTTTTACCTTTTTTTTTCAAACCCCCAACAAGAAAGAACCACAACTTAGAAACCAACATGAGTCTTCATTCTTCATCTAGTGTTAATGGTGAGGGTTCTACTCCTAAGGACCCCTTGTATAAGATATTAGATGAGTTGAGATCCCTTAAGTTGTGGAAAGAAAAACAAGAGAGAAAAGAAAAAGGAAAAAAAAGAGAGGAAGAAATAAGTCAAGATGAAAAAGAGAAAA
This sequence comes from Glycine max, assembly GCF_000004515.6. NCBI lineage: Eukaryota > Viridiplantae > Streptophyta > Magnoliopsida > Fabales > Fabaceae > Glycine > Glycine max. The sequence continues at coordinate 12,928,916 of NC_038245.2, forward strand.
TAAGGGAAGAAGAAAGAAGAAAAATACTAAAAGAGTTAAGAAAAGAAAAACATGCCTCCTATAGTAGTCATAACTCTTGCAAGAGCCTAAGTGAAGAACTTCGTGACTATTATGAAGGATGGCATAGGGCACATCCTAGACCTCACTCCCATTGGAGAGAAAAGGAAAGAAAGTCTCAAGAGGCTAACATTAACCTCCTATACTTCCATGGGAAGGATAATGTAGAGGCTAACTTAGATTGGGAAATAAGGGTAGAGCAACAACTTAAAAGGAAGTCTACTTCAAAATCTTATGGCTCTCACTCTTATCCAAAGAAAGACCAAGGTCAAGGCATCTTAGGGGCGACACCTTCTAAGCCCAAAGATGATAAGGGGAAGACAATAGAAAAACAACCCCTTAAGGCTAGTATACAAGAGAAGACTAGCTCCATAAAGTGCTTTAAATGTCTTAGAAGAGGGCACATTACTTCTCAATGCCCCACCAAGAAAACCATGATTATGAGGGGCCAAGACATTTATAGTAACCAAGATGAGGCTACTACTTCACCTTCCTCTAGTGAAAGTGAAGAAGCAAAAGGAGAAGAATCTAGTAAAGAGATCTACCCCCAAGAAGAAGGACAACCTTTAATGGTTAAGAAGGAGTGTAAGGAGGTAAGTGTCTCCTCCAAGAGGTTAGCTAAGAAGGAAAGACATTTTGAAATAAAGACAAATATTAAAGAAATTTCCCCTCTTAGACAACCTCCACATTTTTTCCTTTGTAAAAAGACATTTGTTAGCATTGCCACACCTCTTAGGCTTGAGTTTATTCCTCAAGTAAAGGAGTTGTTGGATGAAGGTTTGGTTCGCAAGAGCTTAAATCCTTGTGCTTTGTTGGTGCCCAAAATAGGTATTATTAGGCAACAAATCCCTAAAATAGGTGGTATGATGAACATGATGTAAGCTCCATTGGAGCTTGTAGGCCTAGGATCTTCTTCATCAATGGATTCCTTTGCTTCTTGGAAGATGAATGACAGCGGAATGGAGAAGGAAGAGAGAGAGGAGATGCCACTTCATGGAAAAGATGAGTCTAGAAGAAGCTCACCACCATAGGAGGCCATGGATAAGAGCTTGGAGGAAGAAGGAGATGAATGAAGGGTGAGGAAGAGAAGAGCACGAAATTTTATGCTCTAAAAGAGATTTGAAATCTGAAGTTTAATTTTCAAATGATCAAAGTTCCCAAAAATGCACACACATGACCTCTATTTATAGCCTAAGTGTCACACAAAATTGGAGGGAAATTTGAATTTCTATTCAAATTTCACTTGAATTTGAAATTGAATTTGTGGAGCCAAATTTTGGAGCCAAAATTTCACTAATTATGATTAGTGAATTTTAGCTATGGTTTAGCCCACTAATCCAAGATCAAGTCCAAGATTTTCCACTAAGTGTGCTTAGGTGTCATGACACATGTAAAGCATGAAGGACATGCACAAAGTGTGACTATATGATGTGGCAATGGGGTGTAGCAAGCAAATGCTCACCTCCCCCTCTAAAATCTAATTGCATTGGGCTTCTCCCAATTCAATTAAATTTATTTCCAACCACACACATCAAATATTCACTTAATGCATGTGAAATTACAAAACTACCCCTAATACAAAAAACTAGTCTAGGTGCCCTAAAATACAAGGGCTAAAAAATCCTACATTTCTAGGGTACCTTACCTATATTATGGAGCCCTAAATACAAGGCCCAAAAATAATAAAACCTTAATCTAATATGTACAAAGATAAGTGGGTTCATACTTAGCTTATAGGCCCGAAATCTACCCTAAGGCTCATGAGAACCCTAGGGCCTTCTCTTGCATCTCTGGCCCAATCTTCTTGGAGTCTTTTATCCAATGCCCTTGTGGGGTAGGATTGCATCAAAGAGGAGGAAAAATATATGGTTTGGTTAATGGCGGGGATGGTGATGAAGTGAGGGAGGTGTTTTGAATCGTAAAAACTTGAGATGGTGAAAGGTTTTGGACGATGGAGGTGTATGGGTCAATTTGTGGAATCAATAGTGATGATAAGAGTGAGGGAAATGTGTGAACATAAGGGTAAAGAGGAAAAAAGGAGGGACCGATGGGGTTTGCTAATGTCTTTGGGAGGTTTATTGGGTTAATGGTTGGTGAGGGGTATGGTTGAGGATAAAGGTTAGGAAATGTGTGAGGGGTATGCGATGGTGTTTGGTGGGAGGAAACAAATTCATGCCATAGAGGACCAAATGTGCTAGGTAAGGAAACTGGGTGGTGGTGGCCACTACAGTGAAGAAGAAGGGGTTTGTGAATGTTAGTATTGTTATTGAGAGGAAAACCATGGGTCTTGAGGAGGTGGAGATGATGGCTGTTGTGGTGGCCAAAAATAACAGTGATGGCATGCATCCATGGGAGGCGAGATCGAACTATTGAAGCACCATTGTTAGGAATTAAGAAGCTCACCATTGTTAGGAATTAAGAAGCTACTCTACTTATACTCTTAATAAAACACCATAAAAGACTAGAGAAAAGCTATAAAATGATAAAAAAGATAAATTTTAGATTTCTTTATTGATACCTCAATAGGTGCAAACCTTACATTATATAATAACCCTAATGGATGAAAACCATACATGTGTCGCCATCTAGTATTTAAGAAATTAAAATAAAACCAAATAACATAAAAAAGGTAATATCTAAATTACCTAATCTATAAAAAAAAAAACCATCTATTTGGGCCTCCTAGGCCCATCCTATCATAACCGAATAATCTTGCACGAATAATGCTTCAAGCCAATAGCAAAGTATTGTTTCTTAAGTGTATATGTAGTTTTGCATTTTAAATGAGCTTTAATTCCATTTTTTACATGTATTGTAATTATACAATTAAAGGAAGGGTAATATGAGATTTAATTTTATCTGAATATAATGAACACTGACAAACATGCTGCAATGTCTAGGGGTATTCATTACATGACTTTGTAGAAGCAAATAACACAAGAAGGGGGGTAGAATTGTGTTTTTAGAAATTTTAAACCTTTACTTTGACCAAAAACATTTTTATCGTCTTATACATGTTTTATAGAAAATAGATACAAAATTTTGAAAAGATCTTCATCAGACGATGACTTTCTTTATCAGATCAAAACAAGTATAAGATCTAAAACCAAATTCCAATCCTTTGTTAGAAAAACACAAAGATAAGCAGTAAAGAATAACACACAAGAATTTATATTGGTTCATCTCTACCTCAAGACTACGTCTAGTTCTTGGCAACCTACTAAGTTTCCACTAACTTATCAAAAGTTACAAGTACTCTTCACTCCCACTTATGGCTCTTACAAAGGCAAGCTCTACCCCAAGCTTGACTTCAACCCTGTATTCTTTGTCCTACCAAGCCACTGATGACTCTAAACAAAACAACAAGATTTGTTGGAAGTTTGCACAATGACTAAGATATTATCATCTTCCAGACGAATATATCTTGATGTAACAAAAAGACAGGGTTCAAAGTAAGAAAGAAATGATGAAGGACATCATAGTCATTCTTGAGTAGGTGGTAGTAAAGGTGGTGGTTGAGTTAGTGGTGGTGAGGTGTTTCAAGTGGATGGGTGGAGGCATAATATTTGGTGGCAGAGGTTGAGGAGCTGGTTGTTGAGGCTGAGCAACAAACTGTTGAGGGTAGATGATAAGATTAGCAACTACTCCAAGAAAATTAACTTGAGCCTATTGAAGGTTTTGCATCTACGTCTGAGAAAGACTAGTGAATTGAGTAGCAATGACTTTTTGGATGGATAACCTATACTACTCATTCTCCAACTTTTGTTGTTCAACAAAAGCTTGTAGTTCCTGTTTTGTCTCCTCTCTTTGGTTGAACAACTCTTGTTTTGTCTCTTCTTGTTGCTTCAGAAAGGCCTGAACCATCATTTCTTGAATTCAATCTTTTGTTACAACAACAGAAGCATAGTAGTTTATAGGTGCAATATCTTTTAGGATTGCTTGAACTGGTAGAGTATACAACTATCTTCTTATGTGTTGAAGTAGCTTCATTTGACAGTTCTGGCTGAGTTGGCGCTAGCAGGTGTTGCTCAATTGCCTTTTCAACATTGGATGTGACTAGAGCCCCCTCTTCATGTTAATCACCAGAGGTATAAGTTCATTGATTACTTGTTGGATCTTGATAGTGTTTGCATCTTGTTGCAGCTTTTTCTTCCTAGCCTCTTATGCCGCTATTTGGATTTCATCATCTTCTCCCATTTTTCCCTTTCTGGATTTAACCCTTCTTAGACATGCACGACACAGGCAATGAACTCTTCTTTATCTATCTTATTTAGATTAAAGTGTTCTATTGAAAATGATGGGGAACTTTGCCAATCTAGATATAAAACTATCTTTTGAATATTTTACGAAGCATGTGAATGGGTCATCAAAATGATAAACCTTAGTTAAAAGCAATACTTGTATCGAATCCCTATGATCATCAATGGACATATCTGCAAAATTGGAAGTGGACACTTTCTTTGTATCTAACCTAACAGTTCGGTACCATGAAATGCGAGTATTGTGGCTATCCAGCCTCCTTACTAACTTGTTGTTTCTAGACAAGGTCTTCTTGTTTCTTGTGTAGTTGGTACCCTTCATCCTAGACTAACAGCCTAGGACAGGTCCAGTCAGGCACCATCTTGATATCAGTTGATCTCCTGATAAGCAGATTTGGTGGATATGCTTAAGCCTGGTTGGAGATGTACATCAGTTTTAGAATACTTCCTATCATGTCCAATTAAATCTTGCATAGATTGCAAATTAAGGCAGAACACCATACTACAAGCATACATAGAATTATAAGGTTCTCATAACAAGTATATAGCATACATATAAGAATAAAGAATTGAACAGTCACTAAGAGTGTATTTAAGGAATCATAAGTTTCAACAATCACGGTTATGGTCACACACAAAGAAAGAAAAAAAGAAAAGAAAAAAAAAAGAATTAGTCAACACATTGATTAAACACACTCATTCATAACACACCTGCAAGTTCAAGGTTTTTGACAATATTACTACACATATCAAGTTTTCAAGACAACTTGTATCACTTAACGACTTGCCATGACATCCTACCGCACTTCACGAATTATAGAGATGGTTAGTCTCATAACTCATGACTCAACAGTGGATTTATGATATAGCAGACATTAGGGATGCAACGCACATCACAAGCATTTTTATTAAGTCTCATTTGATCGTACATAAAAAATACAAAATAATAATTTAAGCATGCTAAACAAAAGTATTCATAAGTAACCACACAGAGTGCACACCAGAATATGGTAAGCGCATAACACACTGGCTGAAAGGTTCGACCTGCTCTGATACCACTAAATGTGACACTCTCTACCCCGAGATATATGTAAATAAATAAAATATAAAAATATATTGGTAAACAAATTCACGTGGATAAAAGGTTCACATTCACTTCACTATTACCAAATAAAGCTTATTAAAAATATATTCGGCTCAAAACAAGGTCGTCAAAATTTACAAAAAAAAAATGTTTTATTAAATCAGAGGTAAAATAAAATAGACTAACATCATGCAATTAATATAGAAACTTATGCCCCCAATGTCACATCCTATCAGAACATTGTGTCCTGACGTCCTTTAGCACAAGGTCCCTTAAAGCAATTCACCTACTCATCTGCTCTCCCAAACACAAAGTTCAAGATCATTACAGGATCCAAACACAAACAATACACAGGGAGTGAGTTATCACATTCCAAACTAATAGAGAGAAACAAGATAACATGTAGGTATAAATATCATATAAACAAAATAAAACTTACTTAAACATAACTCATGTCATTTCACCATTTTGTCACCCAACATCACATCACAACACGACACATTTCATTCATTTTCACAACATTCACGTACTCAAGGATCAAAACACAATGTCATCAAGTCAATCAATATCGATCAATACACAAGTGTTATGCAACATATACACTAAGACTCAATCCTATATGCAATGTGATACCATGTTAGTGAAAAACCACATCGGGCACCTAGGAGTACATGACAAGACAAACCATGCACTAGTAAGTCAGGTCACTCTCACTAAGTAAAATCATAGGGAGACCAGTCAGGGTCACGCTGTTTTGCGAGAATGCTCCAACCATATGGGATCAACATAGGCTTAAAGGAGCACTCAAATCGGGTGTATTTACCCCCAAAGCCTACACTCCGAAGAGTCCGTCAGGGCCTCTCCCTTCTGATTCAGGTCCAACCCAGAAAACATTTTAGCACACAGACTCTATCTATGAACTATACTAAATACACAACTCCTCAATTGTTCTCAAAATAGTTTTAACTCGTCGCCCTTTAAGGGTCTTAGCATTATCTCGTCGCCCTTAAAGGGTCTTAGCATTAACTCATCGCCCTTAAAAGGTCTTAGTATTAACTCGTCGCCCTTAAAAGAGTCTTATAGTCGTGTGATTGTACAATTCATAGTTCACAACTCAATGCACACAACATCTCAATGCACATATATATCTCAATCACATACATACTCAATTTATCACATACACTCGATTTCAATCACAATGATATAATTTCAATTTAACACGTTATCACACCTCCTGAATCATATACACTTTACTTATGAACTATGCAATACACACAACTACTCAATTGTTTTCAAAATCATTTTAACTCATCGGGTTCCCACAGTGGATCCTATCACAATACTCGTCACCCTTAAAGGGTCTTACAATTGTGTGATTGCACAGTTCATAGCTCACAACTCAATACACACATCTCAATACGCATTTATTTCACCATTCATCATAGGTTCAATTTATTACATACTCACAATTTGAATCACTATTTCACAATCTCAATATAACAATTTGTACAAAAGGTTTATCACAACTAGGGGAGTATAACCCCTTAAATGATTTCACACAATTATATCAAAATTAATTAATCCAAATTATAGGTATAAAAAGTGAAAACACCAATAACACTCAATTTTATCAACCAACTCACATCAGAACATCAATATTGTATTTATAATCATAAAGGAAAATATTATAATTCAATAAACATCCCAAAATAAACCTCAATTTAATCCTCTAAGGATCCCTACACATGTTCTCATTGGGACATCAATTGGTTCATCAAATATATATAATTCACAATTATAATTATAAGGATAAAATAAAAAATTACAGAAACACCCCAAAACCAATTTCAATTGATCCTCTAAGGATCTCTACACATGTTCATTCTAATCCCAATTATGATAAATTCATGTCTTACCTCTAAACGGGCTCACGTGTGTATTCCGATGATAATAGTGGCATCTCTAGTAATTTCCTGTGATTCCTCAAGTTTTTTCTTTAATTATTCTAATAGAGTTCCCAAACGTCAGAGAGAAGGGAAAGGGATTGAAGCCTCTATTTTATACTGTCTTCGTGTGATGCGTATTTCTCCATCCATATACATTTTTTTTTGCAAATCACAACTGTAAAGGTGTGCGGAATTGAATTTCGAACAACATGTAAAAATTTCACAGCAATCCAACGGTTAACAAGTCCGGGATCGTAGTTTTACCGAGACAGTTTTGGGTTTCTGCGGGAAAAGAAAAGATTACTATGCGAAGTGTATTTCTCTCATCTCAGACATGATATCGAAATTTCCAACGGTGAGAATGTTCAGAAATGAGTTTCTAACCTCGTGATTAAATTTCACAATGATCCAACGATGAATATGTCCGAGATCGTCGTTTTTATGGGACAAGTTTGGTGGTATGTGGGAAAAGGAGAGATTTTTGGGAGAAAGAGAAGGGAAAACGAGATTGAGAGGAGAGAAGGCTGAGAAGCTAGCGTCAGTCTCAAACTGACCTAACATATTGCTATTTATAGCTAGGGTACTCACAACCTATCATTTACTCTATTTATTTATTTTTATTATTTTATAACAATAAATTCTATTTTTTTTTTCAATCAAATGAATAAATCAAATATTTTCTCTTTTTTTTTTTACTTTCCTTCAAACCATTATTTCTCATTATTTATTTATTTATAAAAATTTCATCATTTTTCTAAAACTCTATTTATTTATAAATAATAATCTTTTTTAAATTAGTTTACCAAAATTAGGATGTTAGAGGCACTATCTTGATATCAATTGATCTCCTGATAAGCAGATTTGGTAGATATGCTTAAGCCTGGTTGGAGATGTACATCAGTTTTAGAATACTGCCTATCATGTCCAATTAAATCTTGCAGAGATTGCGAATAAGAAAGATTTCTAGGTAGAATCTTTGGAATGGAAGTCTAGATGTTGACATTCCTTGACCATTGAACTTGAGGAGACAGATTCTCTTGTGATGGATCTATTCTAATGATATTTTGAGGTTTAGCATTAGGAGATTTTAGAAAAGGATCATTACTCCTTGTCAACTTCTTCTTTTTAGGCTTTTCTCTGCTTTCAGAGGACGGATGGATGGTCTATTGAGTCCCACTTATGATCCAATGAGGTGCCATACGAACCAGGTTGGGATACACTGGTCATTTCTAAGAGGGGGTTTCCAAAGATAGAATTCCATATGAAGAAAGAGCCTCATAGGCAGTAGAGGGTTGGTGCTCATACTAAAACCTCGTCCATGGTGTTGGAGGCACAATGATGTGCTGACGCTGGACGGGTTCTTTGTAGCCCTGCAGATAATTTCACTTTTCTTGCAGTAATTATGCTTGTTTTTGTTGAAGAAGACCACGAGGAACTTCTTAGATTTTTCTTCAGCAGTCAAAGGCTTTCAAGGTCTCCATAAAACTTTCCAGGCAAAAAGCGTGACGCTTGAACTAGAAAGATTTAGAGGAGAAAGAGGTGGACACTTGTGAGGAGGAGATTGAGGACGCACAAGTGAGATGTGAGTTGTTGTTTCATCATCACTCTCGGAGTTGCTTGAACTGTGAGATGGAGATGGCGGAGTTACTTCTTTTCCGGTGAACGCTTTGTTGGCATGAGTTGCCCTTGTTTTCTGTTTTCTAGGAATTACAATAGGTAAGATGGATTCTTTACCTCTATTCCTTCACAACCTCTACTTCTTCTAGACAACAAGAGTTGGTTGAGTATGACCTTTGCCCTTCCTTGGGACGAGAGGAGCTTCATCTTCTGTTTCATTCAAATCCCTTAGCACTTGGATGGTTGTCTTATTCTCCACATGTTTCCTTGGACTTTTCTTTGAAAGTGTAGTCATTGGACACACAACTTGAGGAGCTGGACGAGGTGGATTGGATGCGGCAGTTTCTTCATGTTTTTTCTTGGTTCTTTTCTCTTTAGTTAAGAGCTCTTCTTTTGCTTCAATTTGTTGAACCTGTTTCTTTGTTTTTTCCTATTAGCGTGCTCTTGCATAATCTTGTCAATCCTATTAGCAATGCCAAAGGTTTGTAGTGCCTTGTCTTCATCAACAGTAATATTTGAAAGTTTCATTTGCCTAAATCTTTTGGTAGCTTCCTCGTCCACTTGAAGAGGTTCTCTTTGATCTAGTTTCAGCTCTAGCTTTATTGCCTTGATCAGATTGATTTTTCTAAACTGTTGCTGCTTTGCAATGATAAAGCCTTTAACAATTATCATATGCTTGGATTCCTCATCCATTTTGTCAAACACATGATAAAAGTCATATTCCCAATGCAGTTTGTTGATTAAGGCTGCATATAATGTTGATGAATATAGTGTGAGGAAAATCAAAGGGAAGGTTTTTCATCAGATGGAACAACACAAACTTATGCAGGTCAAAGACAAAGTCCTTGGATCCTATCTTGTGCATAAAGCTCTTGCTGACGATGTTCGCCCATATCCTTGCCCTTTCACACATCAGAGAGTATGACACCTGCTTCTTTCCTTCAACCTTGGAGTTGTTTTCCCTAGGCAAAGCCCTTTCACATATCAAGGTTTTGGCATTGTGTTGGGGAGTAGTTGTGTGGTATCAAAAAGAAGAGAAATTTTAATTGATTTGGGTAGTTTCATTTTGTGAATGAATTACTCTTTTTTGTGTTATTTTTTTCTTCTCTTCCTCTAATTTTCTTTTTCTATCTCCATTTCTTTTATTTTTCTTTCGTTTATTTGGTTGCTTCTCTAATTCTTGTTGCTTTCTTAGTTACTCTTATTTGTTTATGCTAACTTAATCTTAGGGACTTGATGTGTTTTATTTTGTAGATCTGGGACAATAATGGACACAAAACATGGTGATTTTAGTCTCAATTCATCATACAAAGTTCGAACTAATATCATAATACAAACAAACTAAGGTGGTAGTAATTAGGTTCCCAAATCAACATTGAATCAAAGAAACATGGCAAGAACAAGCAATCCTATGGAGAGATAACGGGATTCTCTCAATTCTAACATCCAAGACCACTCATACAAAGCAAAACCTCCTTCCCCTTTACCTGAGTGAAGTGAAATAGTAGTGGAGAAATGAGAGAAAATTATGCATGGAAGGCACACATGTAAATCTCAATGGTTCTTTAAGTAAAACAAAGTCTATCATTGCTTTTTTTTTAATTATCTAGCATTTGTTTCATAATTTTATCTCTTTAATTTAATTTATTTATTACAATAAATAAATAAAATTAAAGAAATACATTTTTTTTTAATTTACACCCCATCAGGATTTAAAGACACGGTCAAATTCTCGTTATGAAAGAGATACAACAACCAAAGAAACTTAAAAGAAATTTAATTGCATTAAAATTTTCATTTGCGAGTAAGATCCATGTAATCAGCGTGGCCATATGGTTCAAACAACTCCGCAAAAAGGCCTTTCTTTCTTCTGGGGTTACGCTTCATGTCTTTGCACAATTGATCATGATACCATATGCCACAATTAGCAATGCATGATTTCGAATAATATTTTCCACCATATTGCTTCATATTGTCTTCCCACAATTTCACGTCCTTTTCCATCTCTCTTATACTAGGCAACTCTATGTTTCCATCCAAGAAATGCACCAGCCACAAGCTTTTCATTTCTGAGGCAAAAATATTTGATATGCCCTCGGCATATCCTACCATTGCCAACTGTGGGATTCGAGGGTGAATTATTTGTCTGAATTGGTACAATATAGGTAAGGTTTAGAATTAATCTTTATATAATAAAATAGTGCAAGAATAAATAGTCTATGTATTACCAGGTATAAAAGGTTATTCGATTGACATTTAATCATAAATTGACACGTATGAAAAATTAATAAATAATACTAAGAATATTTTTTGTAACAATAATAAAATCTTCCATTTGTAGTTCGTATTAACAGACATAGCAGACAAAATTTACAAAAGTCTTGCTTGAGCTACTTTAATGGTAGTTTTTTCATTTTCTTTTTCTCTCATGGTATAGGGAAGAAGTGAATTATAAGGATACTAGTAATTGAGTTAAGGGATCAAAATATCAATTTTGTTTCCTAACATGGTATTTGTTGGTCATGGCATAGAGCTAAGTTTGGATTCCTTAAACAAAGTATTGAGTTTGAACTTTGTGGAAAAAAAATGTTTAAAAAGATTCAATTATAGATGATTAATTAGATTTTTTAACAAAAATTATTCATTATCAAAATCAAAGATTACTTTATACCAGTATTAGTGATCCAAAAAAAATATATCAATTTAGTTACATATCTAGTTGAATTTTTTAACATATTTTTTTTGTAGCGACACAGAAATTACACTCATAATATAATTATGAGAATATATCTTTAATAGTAATGAAGACTTAAATACATCTTTTTGATTTTTTATTTTCTGAAAATTAATTTTAATTTAAGTTGTCATAATTTTTTTTATTTGATCTCTAAGTATATTGAAATGCAACAACACATGCATCTAGTTGTTATTGTTAGAATAAGTAATACCATAATTCACCCAAAAAAAAAAAATTAAGTGATACCATTGCAAACAAATTACCCATGGATATACATAAAAAAAAATACCTATGTATATAGTGTTTTAAAAACTAGATTGGTCCTCGACTAGGTCAAGGGACTGGATTTATGTGTCATTAATTGAACTGGTGAGTTAATAATTACACCACATGAATCAAGATATGTAACAGAATATATATATATAGTTATGTTATAAGTATATTAATTATTAATTAGTGATGGTGGTCTAGTGGTAAGTTAATCTACTAAATATTTTTCAAGTCTTGAATTTGACTTTTGAGTGTGTCATTTTTGTTGTATTTTCATTAAAACTTACATTTTAAAAGTTATAAATAATGGTTCAATCATACTGATTTATTGGGGGTTCACTAGTTCAACCATAGAACCATGTCAATGATACATCTAGTCCAATGGCTTAGACTGGTTACATCACCGATTCCCAGCCAGTCTAAGAAGTTTTTTAAAACTATACATGTATGACATAACCTAATTATGCTCTGTCATCAAAAGAAAAACTAATGATAAGGACTAAATTCGTTTTAAACATGTAATTTAATAAAATCATAAATTAATAAAAAAATCTTTTAAAAAGACTAAAATTAAAATGAATAAATTTGTATAACTAATTAATAACATCTTTAAAGCTACACTAGATAACTTGTTTGGCTCATTTTTCTTCCACAACCTGTTAAAAAAGTTAAGAGTTTGCGAAAGAAAAATTGCCAAACATAGAACACACCAACCTGTAGAGAGGAAGTGTTGAGGTTGCTGGCCCAATGATGTAATTTTGAAAGATTGGAGATTTGAATATGTTTTTGATTTTTTGGTCACCTTTGTATCCAGTGGCAAAAATTACTATATTTGTTTCTAGGGGCTTAGCTTCTCCATCAATGATTACACCTTCTCTACAAAAGCTAAAGCTTTGCGATTTCTTCATAAGAATGGATCCTTCTTTTAGCTTGTCAAAGAAGTTATCAGGAAACACCCCAAGCAGACATGTGGAGAGATCTTGAAGAAAGCTGTGATTAGGTACCAATCCATACTTCTTTAATGGCAGCTTCCATTTTAGAATAGTTTCAACAAATTTAGAAATTCCCCATCTCTGAAAGTTAATAATAGAGCCATATATGAACACATTATTGTTTACTTCTAAACTACAAGTATCAATATGAAATATAAATAAATATATATATATATATATATAAGAGGAGAAAATAAAAATATAGAAATGATATTGTTGGTATTGGTTTTCAATCAAATTTAAACTTTCAACATTTAATTGGTTTCATTGTTTCATGTATTATCAAGGTGAAACTTTAAATCTGATTGAAAAACAACACCAATAGTACTAATGATACGGTATCTAAGTTTTTTTTCTCCAAAAAATATAAAATAAATAGATATTGTTGGTAAATTAAAATCAAATTATGTACTTAATTTTTTAGAAATTCTCTCATTTAATTTCTCCAAAAGTTGAGGTACATAAATTTATTTTAGTTTAGGATATATAGAAGCTCAATTCATATTATTTTCTTATTGTCTTCTTTTTTTAAAATCCTTGTGAATATGTTTATTTAAAAATGATGTCATTTATTATTACCAGTGGTGAAAGTAAAGTGGCCACAAGGCCAAGTAGGAAGGGTTCTCCTGGCTTGTGAATTAAAAGCTCCGCAAAGCGATTTAAGAAAAAGAATCCAACAATAACACCCCAAAGGTCAAAATCTGGAAGAATCCAGTGTGCGGTCCTTTGAATAATTGTGCAAGGATACATGACTCCTATAAAAGTGATTAATGGAATATGAAACATCAGAATGGGAAATTTGAGAGGGAAATATAACTAATAACTAGGTAGTGATGCAGGAAAGCCAAATAAATCCTTCTGTATTTTGTGTAGAAAATAATTCTCACCATTTACATTTGCACATTCAGCTGCTAGATCAAGACCAGATTTCTGTGAGCCTATTATTGTAATCTTTTTTCTTTTGATGAATTCAGCAGCAGTCTCATTGTCCAAATTTGAGTAGTCCATGGAGTGCATGACCCTGCCATTAAAAACTTCTGGGCCTTTTCCTGGTGGGAATTCAGGAATGTTTGGAAAACCACTATATTTCCCAATGCAAAGAATGACAAAGTCAGCCTTGTGCACCTGTTCATATAAATGTGCAATTTGGTCAATTATTATTAATTTACTATAAAGCAAAAGTGACCCTTGAAAATTATAAAAGAATCTAATAAACATGTTTATTTGTTCATTATTGGAACTCGAACTCATCTTGCAAGTCATTCAAAAAATTTAAATTTACTTAAATATGTTTTTAGTCTCTTGAATTTGGAGTCTGATTTTGTTTAACCTCCCAAATTAAATTTTGTGTTTTTTAATCCCTCAAATTCATGAAATGCTTTTTTAAATCCTAACTGATTTTTGATGATTTGGATACAATTTCTGACGATTTTTCACCAAATGAGAAACCAAAAAAACATTTTGTGAATTTTAGATACTAAATTATACAAATTTTAATTTGAGGTACTAAAAAAGATAGACTCCTAAATTTGAGAGAATAAAAACATATTCAATTCTTTAAAATATGATGTCAATTAGTTATTACTTTTGTTTAGTGAGAAACAGGATACAGATACCACAAGGAGATACTTGACAAAACAAGAAATAGATAAATGAAAGTAAGACTTCCTCAGATTATAAAAAAAATAGCATACCAAAGAAAACAAACTATAAATACATACCTCTATGGATAAATTCTTGGTATCTTGCACAACAATATGCCAGGTTCCCTTGGAGCAAAAGGGCCTGCCATTACAACCCCACAATTCCCATGATTTCATTTCTTCACTAGACTCTCCAACATAATCTATATTGATTACTTTGGAGTTGAATCTAATGTAAGAAATGAGGGAAAAATGTTCAGCATAGGATTTAAGATAATCTAGCACTTGGTTGTGACTTGGATTATCTTCTTTAACTGAAGAAGGCCATGGAAAATCTATAAACTGGTACGTTTGTTTAGTATTTTGGAGCTTGGTGGACTCTATGGTATGTCTCCATAGTCCTCCAACACCATCATCAACTTCAAAGACAATTGGATTAAATCCAAACTCTATAAGGTATTTGCAGGCAACCAGGCCACTTGTTCCTGCCCCAATAATTGCAACCCTTCTTTCCATTTCAGCTACCGAGACAACAATTGCAAGCAACTCTTTGCTCCAATGGTCAAATATTCAGGGCTGTAATATTTTGAACCGAATGCTTTAGAACTATATTAATAGTAAAAATGGATGTCATATAATAACACGATTTCAGAAAATAGAAATGTTCTTTGAACAGACGTGTGCAGTTTTGTTATATATCACTAGTTTATATAAATCGTGCAAGGTGGGGAACAATTAAAAACTATATTGTTAATATAAGAATAAATAATATATGTATTGACTAACTCATCGAATCACAAACAAAATGAATTTGTACTATTAGAATGTGTAAGGCCTAAATTATTTGCAGAACGGTTTTTCTTGGCAGCTTCTGTCTGTAGCATGAATAATTTATATTTTACATAATAAATGATTTAGACTTAAATCGAATGGAAAATCCTGTACAGCGATTATAATACAAAAATAGAAAGCCGAATGGTCAAGGAACCCAATAATCTAGCACAAATAATGCTTCAAGCCCCAAGCAAAGTACTGTTTCTTAATGTGTGTGTGTGTTTTTTTTAAACCGGTATCGAGCGAATGACCAATCCCTCCAGATAGTCCATTTGAGGGGTGAATCTCTTCCAATAGATATTTTTTCATACGCTTATCAAGAATTAAATTTCTACCACAAATTTAAAGAACAAGATTATCTATCAACCATATCATACTAAAATGATATTGTTTCTTTAATTCCATTTTTTTAATTTTGTAATTGTACAACTAAATGAAGGGTAATATAAGATTTAATTTCATTCGAATATAATGAGCACTGACGACATACTGCAATGTGTAGTGGTATCCATTACAGGACTTGGTGACAATATCAGAAATGCAGCCCCCAAAATGTCAAGAAAAACTTTAGTTTTGAAAAGTCACTTGCATGAAACCATATTTACAACTTTAGAAAAACAAATTAATTACATTTTGCAAGGACTAAAACAAAAAATAAAAATAAAAAAAATTACAGGAATGAAAATGAAAAAAAAAAAACCACTAAATTACTAGAACCAAAAATATATTTAAGCCAACAAAATATATATTCTTTACAAAAATTGTCAGAATTTGGATATATTATTAGGCACTGATACACGATGCATTTTACAACCTGCGAACACACCGGACTCTGGTTTTGACCTTTTCATTTCTCATTTATTTACAATTTCTTCTTTACAGATGAAACAAGTGATACAATACATACATACAGAAGGAATTGATAAAATGCAGTGGAGAATCAATGTTATAAATAGATCAAACCCAGTTTTATGGCTTCTGAGCTGTGAACATAATAAAAGCCTGCTGAATTTTGCTTGAGTAATTGGTAAGACCACATGAGGTGCAAAGGTCTTTGATCTCTTCCTCTGTTAGATAGCCATAGCCTTGTGGAGTCCTCTACAAACCAAAAAAACCTTTAAATCAACTTAGTTGGGAGTTAAGGAAAACTTATTAAATGGTAAAACAGAAATCGAATTTATAAAATCAGGAGATAATCGCTGATAAAAAAAATCAGGAGATAATCAAGTAGTCACTTAAATAGGTAAGTCACGCAAAAAGGCACACACAATGAAACATTCAGCATGCAAAATGTTGACACTTCAGAATATATGACAAAAGATCATAGATAGTTATGATCAGAGTTTACCTCCCTGAAAGGGCGTAAAAACCAGGGAGTTTTTGAACTATAACGCAGAAAAGTGCTCCCAACAAATACTCCACCATTTTTTAGTGTCCGGGTGATTTCAGCAACCTATAAAAAAGTTTATATTGGGTGTGCCATCATGAAAATTAAAATATTTAACTAGTGAGAAACATATATGGACAAACAAGCAAATAATATAGATCAGGTAACAATAAACACATTGATGATAAAATATGCGAAAACCATAAAATATGGACATGGCATCCCATGATTAATTGTTTTGAGAATTTCTGGGTAAATATTAATAGAAGGAGGTTATGGAGACGGGGGTAAGTGATTTGAAGTAGTGCACACAACTGCAACACTAGCACCTTTAGTCTGCTGCAGGAACTATTTGTCATGTTACATCTATTCACAAGAATTAAATTCTCATCTAGAAGATTTTTCATGTATTGAATTCAGTTATTCATTTTGAAAAGAAAAAAAAACATAATAGTTCATTTTTCTTAGCTAAGAGAGCCTTTGAAAAATAAGCTATTATTTCTACAACGTAATTAAAACCAAACATGCACTTAAGCTACAGGTGTCATTTATAATAAGCATGCACAACTTTCAATATACAAAACATGCATCTTTATCTTTGCATGTATCATGTATGCATCTGTGTGCACATTACAGGCACGTATATTGAAAAACAAAATCAGGGAGGGAAGAATTTCCATTTTATTTCTGTGCATTTGCCTCAAAACAAAATATTACATTCAGACACTCAATCAGGAGTCAGGACAATAATTTAAAGCAGAAATTTCTGTCAGTTTGCTCTTTATAATCTCCTAGTATATCTCTGGAAGCAGAAGTCTTGCTTTTATGACATTGACACGATAAATATTCTGTTTACTAAACATTTCTTACTTCAGAAGAACCAATTGAGCAACTGGTTTGTATTTATAAACATCCAAGCAAAATATATTATTTGAAGCTCATACGGTAATTCTACGAAAAAGTTGTACATATATTAAGTAAAAATGCAGCACGACATGCATTTTTAGAGTGAATGGAAGGCACAGCCTTTTTGTCTAAAAGACTGGTTCGTGCTTTTAATTGACATGGGAACACACAATAGCACCAATCTGGTAAAAAGGTTAACCTAATCCAAACATACTACTGTTCATCACACACTGACACAGCACTTACAGCATTGGAGGGAGATGGCCAGCAATGCAAAGCTGCACCAGCATGAACAGCATCAACCGAACCTGATGAGAAGGGAAGTCTAGAAACATCTGCCCTTACAAGAGCAATATTACTGCAAACAGTGAAAGGAAACAGTATTAAGGGCATCTGTGTCTTCTAATACAAACAAAAAAAATGAATTTCTCATTCTTTACTGACATTAAATTCAAAATCAAGTATAGGATAAGAAAAAAATACTTTGTTGAAAGTGTGTCATCTTTCTCAATGAAATCATAACATTGACGAAGCATATTCTCAGAAAAATCTAGTGCTATGACTCCCGAATATGTTCCAGATTTGGCGAATTTTCGGGAAAATAAACCACTACCACAGCTAACATCAACAAGAAGTCCACCTTCAGCAGATTCAAAGTACTCTTGAGCCATTTTGAACTGCATAACAAAGAAAATGTAGTGAATTACTATGAGGTAAGCCAAATGCCAGAGCAAAATAGAGGAAAGATACATAGCCTCTACTTCCATCCTGTGATATATATGTTATTAAACAAAGTTGGCTATGTCCACTAAAATAATCTTTGGAAAAATATCGAGAAACCTGAATATTATTTTTCAAGTAAATGCATACCTCTTCATCAGGACCAGGAAAGCCACTTTGCCTGAAATTCTGACGCCAACCTCTTTCATACAAGAATGAAACCAGGGGACTCCTAATAACAAGGTTAAACACGAAGGAAAACATAAGAACTTTCCCAAACAATTGGGCATGCAAAAACTGAATTATACAACTTATGTCACATGTTAAAACAATAACTCAAAAATGGCAAAAATAAGAGAGAAAAAAATCCTCTAATAAAAAACAAATGGAAAAATGGACATAGAACGCAATATTGTTGGTAAACTGGTATGTGCAACATATGATAATAATTGCTCATCAAGGATATGTACCTGACACCATTATATCACATAGTATCAAGGAGTTATTAACACATGGCGGTCTAATGCCATGAAACTGGAGTTATATCACTAATCATACCTGAAAAGCTCAGTCCGAGCAGGTTGAATTTCAGTGTAGTCTCTCAATCCAGCAGTTACAGTCAGATCCAGATACCTATCTTTGCTAGAATATGTCTTCTTACATCTCTTACACATGAAACCAGACCTGTAGATTGCAGGTCTGAAGATCAAAAACCATTTAGTTAATTACTAAAAGTACGACACAGGATTTTGAAAACATACAGAACTAATTACACCTGCCATCATGCATATGATATCTAGCTGACTTACAAGTTAAGGCCAGAAGGACCTTTTCTTATCAATGGTTCATAACATACAGGGCAAGCAAAGATGTCTGCTTCAATTGCATGATCCTGCTGTGTACCTAACTCCTGAATGAAACATTAATAAAACTCCTAAGTTCCTAACACAAGTAAGTTTTTTGTTTATGGTCTTAATATAAATTGATATTAGCAAAAACAGATATCATATAGGCTATAGCGGTCTCGAATTTCCTGGGGTACCAAAATTTGCAGTTCTTGCAAATGAAATAATTGACAACTTATAAAAAGCAGTGCCTTATACTGTTCATACAACTTCTGCCAAAAGAAAAAAGAAATTAGCCTTACGAATTAGTAGTATATGTTATGATTTTAAACTGTATTATTACTGATTGCAATTGCAATTGCAGACCACAATTTAAAATCATGTACCACTTACCAGCACATTTTTGCACTCGTCTTCCATACCTAACTAATCGAACATCATGTGACGAAATCTCTCAAGCAACAGAGCAGAATAAAATAATTTCAAGTATTTTAGAAAAAAAAAAAAAAAAGTAAACCATAAGGGTAAATGATCAGTTTTGCTCCCTGAACTTAAACATAATTTAGTCCCTAAAAGAACAAAAATTCTGATTTAATCCTTTAACATGTATAAAGTGCAACAATTGCATCCTGCCATAAGTTGTGTGAGATCAATTTGACACTAAGTTGTAATTTTTTAGGATCAATTTGACACTAAGTTGTAATTTTTTAGGATCAATTTGACATTAAACTATAAAATTCAGAACCAATTTATCATTAACTTGTGCAGTACTTTTATACTTTTTACACATTCAGAGACTAAATAAGAATTTTCATTCCTCCTAACGACTAAATTATCATTGGTTTACACAATTTTAAGGACCATAATTATCATTTACCCTAAACCATGATCATACCATATACTTATTAAACTCAGTTCCTAAGAGGAAAAAACAACAACTATAATGGTAAGTTTAATAGCATGAAAAGAGCATGATATTCAGCCAAAAAAGAAAATGAAAAGAGCATGACAAATATTATATTGAATATGTAAGTGGCAGTGTTGCGTTAAATAGGGAAATTACGAATATGATTGGAGGAAAAGGAAAGAGGGAAAGGGTGAGGTTTACTGATTCTGCGGCAACTGCGGAGATAGCGCGAATGGTTCTTTGGGATATGGAGCGGAGGAGGCGAGGGCGAAAGTGGGATTTAGAAGAAAGGCGGGGGCATTTCGAGAATTGAAGTTGATGCAGAGGATGAAAGAAAGGAGGACTAAGAACAGACGTGGCCATTGCTATAGAATGGAGCTAGAAACAACAAAACATATATGGTTTAAACGTTTCCCTCGTCACTCGCTTTCTTCTTCCTACTTGCTCCAGGAACTTTTGACTCCGGAGCCATAAAAATATTTAAGAAAAATAAGGGAAAAAAATGTGGTGGGATTATGGTTTTTGCCTTTTTTGACCGGGAAAATTAGATTTTCCCCCACACAATTTTTTTCCAGATAAAAAATGATTTCAGTTCTTTAATTTAAGATTTTATTTTTAATCTCTCAACCTAAGTCTTATTTTTTATATGTTCTTAGTTAACATTTATAGTCCTTACCTAGAATTAGTGTTAAATGATGATAAGGTATTTAAGTTGGTAGTAACATGACTTATGTGAAATACTAATTTAACTTGATAATTATATGTAAAATTTGTAGGTATATTATATTTTTAGTCTCTTATCTTTTTATCAAAATTTTACTTAGGCTAAGGTTAAGCTTTTAGCCATAATATTAGGGATTACTTAAGCTTGGACATGCAACATTGAAAATGCAAAATAAAGTCCTTGCATGGCTTTCCAAGAGTTCCAAAACTCAATAAACTTCCGATAAAGCCAACATATGAGATTCAAAGTTGAAAATTAACATATTCAAACAATAAAACTAAACTAGTATTTTGGTGTTCTTGTACATAAGTTTAGTCTTGTTTTTAATTCATTTTACTTGATTTTGTTGGCAAAACTCATGGAATTTTGTGAAGTGTGACAAAGTTAGGACAAGGGTGGAAAAATGTGGAAACCTTGCATAAAAAGGTTGAAAAAGCGTTAGATGAGTGCTTCAATGAAGAGTACCACCATGCTCCTAGGAGAACAGTTGTGCTTATTCCATAACACCATGGTTGGCTACAGGAAGGTCGTTCTCAATTTTTTCATAAAAATCCCATCAACATCATCAATTTTCAAGATTGGCCCATTCTCTCCAAGGTTCAAATTTTAAGTTGTTCACTCAATGAGAATGGTTGTACTCTTCAACGGCATGGTTGTGTTCTTGTCCGCATCAGTTACATTTGTATTTTATAAAAGGTAAATTGGGATCTTTGGATAGATTTTTGAAATCTCTTGGTAGGTTTTTATAAGCTTTTGAGAGAATCCATGAGTTAGATAAAAGTTCATCATAGACTTTTCTAAGAGACTCAAGGTCATCGAAATTTACCTCATCGTCCTAGTCTGATTTGGATCCTTCAGAAGTTGTGTATGCCATCAGGCATATGTTTGCGTCTTCATCGTCTTCATTAGACGAGGTGTAATCCAAATCTTCCCACGTGTTCATAATCTCCTTCTTTGCTTTAGTCTTAAAGAATTTCTTCTTGTTTTGACTTTTCACCAAATATGGGCATTTCGACTTGAAGTGTCGAGGCTTTTTGTACTCATAACAGACTATGGAGCTTTTGTCTTTGTCCTTCTTGTCCCAGGGCATCCTTCTTGAAGAGTTTGTCCACTTAGACCTATTTTTGTTTCTCCACATCTTGCAAATTTTGCGAGAGATGAAGGCGAGCTCATCCTCATCTGAGTCTTTTTCATATTCATTATTAGATGAATCACTTACTTTAAGCGCTTTAGAGGAGCTTCTCTATACTTGTTTTCAAGACGATGGTTCTTTCTTGTTCTTTTGACTACTAAGAGCCAAAGATTTTTCTCTTCTAAGACCTTTGCCTTGCTGGAGCTCTTGTTCATGAACCTTGAGGGTACCAACAAGTTTCTCAAGAGACATAGACTCAAGATTCTTTAATGCTCTCAGCACTGTTACCTACAGTCTCTATTTCCTAGATAGACTTCTTAGAATTTTTTCAATGTGGTCATAATTATTATAAGTTCTACCTAAGGATCTTAGTTCATGAAGAATGGTTTGAAAACATCCGAACATACATTGTATGTCTTTGTTTTCTTCCATGGAGAAGAGCTTATACTTATGTGTGAGGAGACTGAGTTTGTTCCTCTTTACCTATGAGGTACCCTCGTATGTTATAGCTAAGGTGTCCCACATTTGTTTGGCACTCCTAAAGTTGTGTACCTTTGTGTACTCCTCTTCTAAAAGAGCACACAACATCGCATTCTTAGCCTTGGAGTTTAGCAAGAATATGAGCTTTTGTTGCTTCATCCACTAGCTTTTAGGGATCTCATTTAGCTGATTGTCGTATGGTATGTAATTTTCATTTTCCACCACATACCATAAATCTATATGAATGGATTCAAAATGGGCCATCATACTCTCCTTCCAGTAGTTGTACTTTAACCCTCTTAATAGAGGTGATTTGTTTGTGACAAATCCTTCTTTCACATCTTTGATATATATGGGATCTTTTTCTTAGTATTGTCAAATACTCAACCTTTAAGGCCAAGCTCTGAATAGTGTATTTATCAAAGATAAAAACTTTTTGCAATAACAAGGATAGTATGAATAATACAAAGACAAACACTGGTCGTCCACTGAGAATAAAAAGACCAAAAAGGAAAGAGTGATCCTCTAGTTACAAATAAAAGTTTCTTAAAACAATTTTTCAAATAAGCACTTGTTGTAAAGTGGTGTTAAAAAAAGTAATAATAACACTTGATAAAACAATATGGAGAAAAGTAGAAACCCTTGGTTAATACTGGTTCGCTCAACCTGAGCTACGTCCAGTTCTTCTTTACTCACTAGTAAAGGGTTCCACTAATCAATGACTAATTACAAACAAGTATTATAACCCGCCACTCCTTGCTTTACAATTATTTCTTAACACCACTTCTGATGTCTTCTTAGACTTTCATTGAATCTAAGAACCCCAAGTATTTTTTAACACTAAGCCACTCCTGACATTCACAAACAAATGTTTGATTGAATACAAGTATTCTTAACACTCAGAGAACGAATATACAATTAAGCATAAATACAAACTACTTTGCTTTTTAAAGAATAATAACAGTGTAGAACATATATTGTTTATATCAGAGTTTCGCCTCTTGCGTTCTTTATCTTTCTTTTTATCGTTTTCCAGCATTTTGCTTCATTGAGGGAGACATCCTTTTATGGACTTCAGTGAGATATCCGTTGTGGGATTTGTGTCGTTATCTTGAAAGGACCATTGTCTCACATAGAGGAATTGTTCAATGTGTCAAGCTCTGAAGGGCGAGGATTTATAGGAAGTATAGACAACGTCATGTGCTTTTTGACCTTTGTGAAAGCAACCTTCCAGGGCATATTCCTCGGAGGTCTTCTAGTCTCTTCTATGTTGTCTTTTTCTTGAATTCAAATGTTAGTTTTTCAAACGTAATAAAGACAAATGGGATTTGCATAAAACAATACATATGCACTTTCCTTTTCCATGATACTTAGTCCTTGAGACTGGACACAAGAATTTACCTTATAACAATATGTTGTGTTGTTATGCACAAGAGTGGACACTCACTGAATATAGCATTTTGGACGCTAGGTTGAAACAGAGCATCCTCTCTATAGTTGTGGGTGATATTCCTTTAACATAATAATTTTGTCCACTTGTCAAAAACTCATTAGAATATCAATAATTTATACTTATGTTATACATCAAAATCTAGGATGGATGAAAGCATGATCATCCATACCTAACAAGCTCATCTTCTTCCACATCATCAGATTCTATGACACCCCTTGGCTTTGTTTTGATTATAACACACCAACCACGTTTGTCCATTGTTGTAGCACGATACGAGACATAATACACTTGCCTTAAATTATTCACAATGATAAATGGATCAAATTGTTCATATCTTGCATCCATTCAAATATCCACAACATTATATTTTGAATCCACTCTTGTACCTTTTCTTGATGGATCAAAGCAATCACAATAAAATACCACCACTTTCTTATGATAGCTTAAAGTATTGTACTCAAGCTCATATATGTGTTGAATGATCCCATAGAAATTATCATCACCTCCTTCTATAAGACCCTTTACATAAACCCCACTATTTATGTTTTTTGGCCCTTGCACCATGCATGAGTTTTGAACTTGTACCCATTGGCAAAGTATGTGTGCCATTCTTTAACACATCTAAAAGGCTTTTTTGATAAATCCCTTAAGTGTTAGTTTCTTTCATTTAAAGGATCGTTGTGAGCCTACGCATGTAAGAAACATGAAGAGTTATACTTTATTTAATGTATATATAATGGAAAATTAAAATAAATTGTTAGATACATACTTGTTCCTTGAATCAGGTAGGAAAATCAACATGTATACGAGTGGAAGCATGCTACTGGGTTTGCATGAATGAATTGCCCAAATATATCACTCGAAGGGTGAATTTAAGAGAATAATGTAAGTTACATTGTGAACAATAATGAAAATGTCAGTTCTCATATACTTACTAAAGGTAAGGTTTAACTTCAATGTAATTTATCAACACATGAACATGGGCTGATTTGTGTTGTTTATCAATTAACCAGTGGGTCAACTCTTTGCCAGAATGACGACCAGGTTGGTTGAAAATTGATAACATTGGTGGATGCCTTTCACTTGATGTATCCATTTCGTTTCTAGTAATCCTCGGTGATAACATGAAGTTTTTGAAATAATGAGAACAAAAGAGTTTTCTCATGATGGAAGTAAGCCACACAAATTGATCCTTTAACCCTAGCTTTATTTTTCATCGATCGTTTAGAAATGCCCATGAATCTACAAAATTAATTAACTAGATGATGATTGAGAAGTATAATAAATGAAACTCAAATAAAATATGGTGATATTTTTAGTACCTTTCAAATGGATAGATCCACCAAAAGCCCAGAGCAAAGGCTAGGGGAAAGAATGCATTTTTAAAATCTCAATGTTGCCCCACCAAAAGACGAGAACCAAATCCCAATCATTGATTTGTTAGTGGATAGAGCTTATAGGCAATCAATTCTTTCATTCATGGACAGTCTCTTAGGATATAACCTTTTTCATCTCCAAAGAGGATGAGGCAAAAACAATGTTCTGTTGTTCGAGTGCTGTTGATGGACTATCTGCTAGCAAGTGATGCCCTTTGGTCTGAATAACACTATAGTTACCTACCAGCAAACAATGAACCTTATCTTTTATTACTTTATTGCCAACATCGTGGAGCTGGTGTATATTAATGATGTAGTTGTGAAGTTTTTCCCTATTTATTCGGGTTATTTGTCTGATCTCAAGACAATGTTTGAGCACGAGAATATGGCTTGAAGATGAACCCGTAAAAATGTGCATTTGGCGTACTATAAGGAAACTTTCGAAATTTCTTAGTGCACAACAGAGAGGTTGAAATTGACAAGAAGAAATTAGACCAGAAGTGGAAGAATGCCTCTCACACAAAAGTCTTGCTTCATATGCAAGATGAATAGGAAGATGCTCTATTGAATAAAAAAATCCAAGAGGAAATATTCTTCCAAATTTGCAAATAATTAATGGAATGTTCTCCTCTATCCTAGCTAGGTCATTCTCCCTCAACATTGTAGAAGATAAATCTTTGAAGAAATGAAAAACTTTAATAAGTGGATTTAAAACATGCATCAACAAGGAACTAAAGGCAATGGGAAGTAAGCACTTCGTGAATACATGACAATCATGACTTTTCATCCCATGCATCCTTTCCTTGTGAACATCAGCACATCTTGCTAAGTTAGAAGAATAACCATCGGGCATCTTTAGTTCTTTTATCCAAGAACAAACTAACTTTGCTTCCTCTGCAGTTAAAGTGTATTTTTCCTTTGGCTTTAACATCTTTCCATTACCTAGTGGCTCCAACAACAAGTCTAATCG
Organism: Glycine max; assembly: GCF_000004515.6. Classification (NCBI taxonomy): domain Eukaryota; kingdom Viridiplantae; phylum Streptophyta; class Magnoliopsida; order Fabales; family Fabaceae; genus Glycine; species Glycine max. Next base: position 12,955,255 of record NC_038245.2, read on the forward strand.
CCTACAATACAAAGTTAGATCCTTCCTTGCCTTCTCATTGTCTTTTGTGTTGTCACTCACATTCATCACAATGTTGAATATGTTGTCAATTTTTTTTTCTCTATGTGCATAACATCAAGATTGTGAAACAACAAATTATCTTTTCCAATACGAAAGATCCCAAAAGATACTTCTTTTTGCCCAGTTATGCCACTCCCCATGTCCTTCTATTGTTTTAACACCATTTTTTGTAACTTTTGGCAAATTCCTTACTCTATGCTACACTTGATTAGGTGTCAACCTAGGTGGTAGCTCATCATATTCTTCTTCCCCTTTTCTAAAGGTTTTTTGTTAGTCCTAAATGGATGAATGCTGGGTAAGAACCTACGATGCGAGTCAAATGAACAACTTTTCCTCTCATATTGTAATGTAAACAACTTCTTATGCTCCATGCAATGCGGACAAAAAAATTTATCATGAGTTCCACAACCAGACAACATGCCATAAGTAGGGAAGTCATTAATAGTCCTCATCAAATTTTGCTTCCTTGACACATCATGTGTCAAAACACGACTCCATAACTTCTCCAAATCATCAATCAAAGGCTCTAGATAAACATCAATACCGACCTTTGGATTAGGTGAGCTTGGTACAAGGCAACTAAAAAACATATAAGCTTTAGACATGCACATTTTAAGAGGAAGCTTGTGTGGTGTAATAATTACGAGCCAACAAGAATAAGGTGAAGATGATGCTTAGATATACAGATTAAATTCATTAGAGCATAAACCAAGTCATACGGTTTGTGGATCAACAACAAAAACAAGATGTACTTGATCAAAGTGCTTCCAAGCTTTGCCATTAGATGGATGACATAACATTTAAAAACTTCTTCTGTTTTGGTGGTTCCATGTCATTTGTCCTGCAGTTTGCATTGATGCAAACATTCTGTGTAGCTAAGGAATTATAGGCAAATAGAACATTGCCTTAACTAGAACTTGTTTTTTGTTACTTGATCCAGTGTTGCAGTCATGATACATTGACTTTTAACAAAATTGCATTCAACTAATGCTCCATTATTTTTCCCATATTTATTGTCATAAAAGAGCATACAACCATCCACAGATCAATCAATCCTCTTAGCCTCCAATCCCAACTCCAATACCAATCTCTTGGCATCATCATAAATTTTTGGCAAACTCCCATTTATAGATGTTATGTCCAAAAACATTTGTATAATAAACTCTAAGCACTGATCAGGAACATTCCAATTGGACTTGCAAGCTAAAAGCCTCACACATATTGATAATTTAGAGTCTTTGGCCCCTTTAAACAACAACTTATTTGACTCTGTCAACATATTATAAAATATCTAGGTTTTTTCATTTGAAGGCTCTTCCATGTTGTTTAACTCGGGTGAATCAACTAACTCATGTTGCCCAAGAGCATCAGGCACCATGTCTTGCATTGACATAAATTATTCCACTTGAGTCACATCTGCTCCACTGCTTAAAACTCCCATACAATTATCTTCAACAAGTAAATCAACATGTGACGTCTCTTCACCGTCATCAATCCAAATCCAATAATTAGGTTTGAAGCCAACTTTGTAAAGGTGAACCTTCACCATCTGATCCCTTAGAATGGCACAACAATTGCATTTAAGGCATGGGCATTTGATCCCTCCAATACCTATATAATATATATGTTTTGTCGAGCTTTGTCTACAAACTCATCAACCCCCCTTACAAAAGAAGTTTTCAAGCCTCTTATACCACTATCAAACCTATCGTACATCCAAGCACCATTCAAAATAAAGGACTCCACATTATGAATATTCAAACCAATTTCCTATGTGAAAAATGTTAAAAACAAATAGGTTAGATATGACAAAACTAACAGCTAAAGTATCTATATCAATAACCAAAATATCAACTCTTATTTAAGAGTTCTCAAAATATCATTGGTTAAGAATACTATAGTATTATTTAGCATGTTTTCATATATTAGATTGAATAACAATTCTACAAGGAATATTAGCAACTATATCAAACAAAATAGTGAAGGCATGTAAGTAGAAAACGAGCATGACACACATAAATCTAATTAAGCATATCTATTATCTATCTTAATTTGATTTCTCAATCAATGAAGCAGAAAATAAATATATTATGAACAAACAAGTGCTTAAACATTAACAAACAACGCAATGAACCTGACTTGGCAATAGTAGAAACCAAGTTGGGGTTTCACACAATGAATCTAAACAACTCATTGAAACAACAACGAACCAAACTCACTGGAAATTTTAAGAAGTATAGAATAGAAAAGAGAAAATGAAATGAAGTGTTATGTTTCAATAAATAGAAAGATCAATGAAAAAAATTGTCAAGATAAATTAGGGTGTGAATTGTTTGATGTAATTCTGACTAATCCCCACACTTGTAATTAATTACTCCTCCTCTTAAGTCCACACACTATTACTACCCATCTAAATGTCAATATTTAAAATATAAAAATAACAATTCTAACAATTCAAATCATTATCTCATTATCTAAAAAAAAATCACTATCTTATAAAACATGGAAACAACAAAGTCCTTTTTGTTAATATCTTTTTAAAAACTTTTTATATATTAGTAATTTTTTAACCAATGTTCATATTTCAAAAATCTCATAATGAAAAACAAAATAACAAAATATAAGGTGACATTATAGTCTCTTAAATATATTTTTCTCTCTCTCTTTCTCTACTTGGTTTGGTACGAATCATCATTAACTTCTAGCCTAACTGAGAACTACCTTATCTAAGACTGATTAAGCCAACCATTAGCACACCAGCAGTAACAAGTGTATCTGAAATTAACACAACAAAGTTAATCAAAGGAAACTAATGTAAACTTAATGTATCCCTCAATTCCAACTTATATTCCATCACACATTACAATTTAAATTTGAAACTATCAAATTCCTTATTGTCACTCTAAAAGTGAAAATTCTAATGTCGAAGTTATAGGATTCATATCCTAAATTCATTAGCATACCGTGATCAACAACTTAGTAAATTGATTGATCACACTCAAAGTTGGTAGAAAGTAACGTAAAAATAAAATCAACTTATTCATAAGTTAAAATTAAAATTAACTTATGTACAAACTATGGGTTGAATTTTCAACATTAACGATATTTGTACCAAAATAGAAAGTGTATCATCCAGAAACTCAGAATCCCAACACAAAAGGCAAATATCAAAATACATCATTTAATTGTTAATGAAACACAACATGTAAAGTAGGTATTATTACAACTCAGGTAATTAATCTGGAAGATTGTAATTGAATAAGAGACTTGCTATAAACTCATAACTATTTGTAGAGTTATAGACACACTAAAAACGCGTGCAGAAAAAGGGGAGGGTGGGCAAACCAACCTCAAGAACCTAGTCTGAAAGAGGCCTATTATGGTGAATAGCCATGAATAGTATTCCCTTGTTCCTGCATGCAAATTCATATGAATTGAAATCTATTACAAATTGAGTAGTGGATCACAATCATTGATGTACAAGGCAGGCCACAAGTACGATCCATCCATGTATTCAAAATTTGTGAGATTTAAAAAATAAAATAAAATACAAGTAGGAAGGCTAAGTTAATTGTGCTAGTCTGGGAGCATCAAATCATTGATATATCAACAAAATGAAAATAAAATAAAAACAGTGTATACATAACAAATAAATAAGAATGGTACTTTGTTAGAAAACAAAACAAGTTTAATAATAGCTCACAAACCACTATTTTTATTACGTCTCATCACTGGAACCAATAGAGAATTAGACTCATCACAATGTCTACTTCCACTCATAGAAGCTTGTATAAAAGAAGCATGGTTACTGCTAGACTACATTCAATCAAAATCCTCAATTTATGACTTTATAGAACAATACTATAAGACTTCATCTATTTTAGTATTTCCTATCAAAGTAACACAACTAGAACATTGGTTGCTGCATTTTTGTTGGACGTGCTCTTAGTAATGCCTATTGATTGAATATGGTCCTTTGCTTCAAATTTTAGTGTTTTGCTCCTGCATTTCTGTTTTTAACATCTTTCTTTGAAATATTTATTTTTGATGGTTAGGCCTTTGATATAATGTCTCAATCAAGAGCTGCATCTTCTTCAAATGTTAGCAACAATGAAAGTAAGAGTCAAATATTTAAAGAAAAACTATTATTACCTTAAGAAAGGTCCATTCACAGAGTTAATTCTTAATTTGTTATTGAGTATTTAACAAAAATATTAGGACAATTTGGTCTGCTCACATATTTCAATTGACGTTAGTTAACAACGTTAACAAAATGGGGATAAAAGTAATGTAAAAAAGGGAGGGGTATAGGATGCAATTTGAGAAAAAAAAACACAAGGGTACAAGTGTAACAAAGATGTTAGGGTAATTTCGACTACTCACATATTTCAATTGACGTTAGGTGACGATGTTAATAGAAAAGGGGTAAAAGTAATGTAAAGAAAAAGGAGTATTGAATATAATTTGAGAAAAACATAAAAGGTATGAGTGTTATTTACTAAAAAAAATTAGCTAATCCAAAAGATAACATCAATTGACTGCTTTCTTTTATCTTTGGAAGAAATTGTTTCTTATTCCGATGCATTACCTTCTTCATGTACAGTAACAATATGGAAATAGATAGTCATGCATTTGACAAAAGGAAAAAACATAAAGAAAAAAAATTGTAAAATAAAAATAATGGCGAAAGCTATCACTAGTAGTCTAGAACTACAAGAAAAAAATCTTGAGAACAAAAATATAGCACCAACTACGTTGCACAAGGGTCATGCATTATTAGTTAACATCCAAGTGCCCCCTATTAATCGTTTAAAGACTATTTCTTCCCTCTACATAGTTTCAATCCCTACAAACAATTCTACCATGGAGCTGAGACATGCATCTATGTTATCAAATAACTCTTACAAATAAGTAGATAAAGCAAAGTTTCACACTTCAAAAAGATATACCTATTTGAAAGGAGGGGGCACATGTTATTGGTGGAGCACAAAAAGGAACCAAGAAGACAATTGTTTATGTAAGTGAAACTATGTGTAAATGAAGCACTAATAGGTTTGTTGAGCTCATTCAACTTATGACCCATTTGTAGTCGAATTTTTCCGATAAACTGGACAAGATGGTCAATCACGTAGCAGCTCTAGAATGATGTTTTCCAATCTCGTTACATAGTATCACTCCTTTGATGCACACTCTCACTCCTTCACATAAACATCTCTAAAAGATGCATGTGCCATGTTTTGAAGGTGAGGATCCTCACAGTTGGATCTTCGAGGTCTCACAATTTTTCAACAATTATGATACACCCAAAGAGGACTGCATCTCAATATATTCATTTTATTTGGATGGTGCAACACTTGTGTGGTATCAACAGGTGTCTAGGAACGATCAGATCCACTCATGGCACTATTTCCTTCTAGCCCTTGAAGATTCACTTTGCACCCTCGGATGGCTATCAACAATACGCACATTACTCTGTTGTAGCAACAATAGATAAAAGAAGTGAAGAGGTCACTTTGTTTTCATTTACATATTCTAATTTGGATGAAGCCTTATGTTGCATGACTCAAACAAATTCAAAGATGCATAACCTTTCTCCAATTGCTACCCCTAGTGCCTTGAAACCAAATTTAGCATTATCATTCTCAGAAATTAATTCATTTCCCCATTCCAATACCAAAAATTCAAAGCACACAATGTAAGAATGTAGACAATTCAACAAAGCCACAATCAAATTCATTTTTTGTGTAATGCAAATCCCCACTTTTATGTTTGTTCCATGTGATCCTGCAAGCAACTAGAAGTATACTTCACACTATTGGTTGATTGGGTAGTTAATGTCTACCAACTATTTGATGACACGGGTTGGGTAGCAAATGAAACACTTGTGAACACATTTGGCACATGCTTAACAAAATCCAAATCTAATGCCTCAACAAAATGCTTCATTTAATGATTTTGCACATCCAAAGAGGAAGTTGGATGAGAGGTACTTTATGTTAAATTTCTATAATTGTTCATTGCATGTTGTTATTTCTACATCTGTAAATGTTGAGTTGGAATCTTATAATATCATTGTTGGACATTGTATTTGGAGTTCCAGAAATGCAATTGAGTTGTTCTTGGTGGATTTGAAAAGCTTAAAGAAAGATCTTCAATTTGTATGAACAAGTCGTGGTCTTATACAACCTTGATCATGGATAAAATTAAGCCTAAAGTTGCAGACGTTGGTTTGCCTAGACAACTTGATATGTGTGTAGTAGTAATTAGTAGACTGCTTAAGCTACAAAAGTGTATTTGATATTATCTCAATTGATGTGGAAATCTAAGAAAAAGATATACATCTTTCATGAAGAAGTTAGGGGCTAATAAGGTTTGGATCTTGGAAGAAACTGATCATGAAGATAAAGATGTTATTTTATCCTTACAATATAACGTAAGTGCAATGCTTTGAAGATTTATTATGTGTTATTGGTCCAAATGACATAAGACCAGTACCTAAATGTCAAGGATAGAATTCTCTACAACTCTCATGAAGACATCAAAATCCAGTTTGGCCATTCAAAGGGTCAAAGAATTAAAAAATAACAGCAAACATAACATGCTACAACAAGCTCACACAATACAAGCTTGTCATGTCATCTCATCAAAGTCTTTCTATAAAAAGAATATACAGTGATTTTCCATCTATATCAAACAATTCAATCAAAAGTAAACATGATATGCAGAAAAGCTATGCAAGCCAACATATATGCAAATGATACATATACAAAGAGTAGAACATAACAAGTGTTCTGATGAGTTCAAAACAAGCTTAGAATGGATGTCTTAATTATACTTTCAAGTGCGAAGCTTCAGAAGATTTGAAAGAAGCCCATCTATTGATGAAATCAGTGCTTCCCTCTAAAGATCTCAATCTTACCATATCCCAAAGACATCAAGAAGGCCTTACATAGAAAATTATCAAAGGCTACAAAGAGCAAACAACATCAGAATGAAGCTCATCAGAGTCTACATCAAAATGATGAATATCTTGACTTTGAAGAACTGAACATCATAATGGTTCAGAATTGCTCAGAATGCACCACAAGGACTAAATTAGATCTCCCATATAATGCCACATATACAGAGGGCACACCATAAGACTAAAGTTGACAACACTTCACTTTCCATATGTTGCCACATACAATAAGGGAACATCAAAAAGTGAAAGCTAACTGCATAAGGAGATGCAAATATGTTGAAACTTGAATCTTTCCTTGAGAAGAACTAATGAGAAGCATTAGAATACAAGACTGAAGATACCACATAGTCTAACCTTGGACAAAACACCAATACACCAACAACTAAACTTTCACTTAGTGTTTATGAATCTGTAATACTTTAGAAAGGTATATCATTTTATCTTCATCAAAAGGATCTACTTCAAGTATGGATCCTTTCTCAACTAATATCATAATGGTTATTTTTTTGTTACTTCAAAATGCTCATTAGAAAGGTTCCTCAAAATGAGAACCTCAAAATGGATACTTTAGAATGATTGGTGTTGTGATAAAGTGTTTGGATTGAGGAAGCTGAGTTATCTACAATGTCATATCATGTTATCTTCATCAGAAGGAACCTACATCATAATAGGTCATTCCTCAGCAACATCATAATGTATTTCTAAGAGGCCATAAAAAAGATGCTCAAAATTTTATCATTAGAATTGCAACATTAGAATGGACTGAGACAACTATAAAGTTAAAAGCAGTATGTCTAGTTCAAAAAGAAATCACCCGGTTTTCATAACAACTAGATAATAACTAGTTTGACATGTGAGGCTTATAAAAGAAAAAAAAACAGTTGTAAATCATGAGAGAAAAGGTACAAGACAACCTAAACTGTGTACAAACAAGACTTAACTCCTCTCCCTACTCAAGATGCGTTTTGAGCTCAAAATTGTTGCAGTAGGAGTGCATACAGCTTAGAGCTTCAAAGAAGATTCACCCCTAATGAGTGTTTTAAAGCTCTGAAAAGCCCTCAAACACCTTCTCCCAGCTTGTAATGTGTATATATGTAGGTTTGTCTCTCCCATGATCAAGTGGGTGTCGTAGTTAGTGGGTGATGTCCAAGCCAAGACCAAGTGTGGTGTTGTAGGGAGGAAATGTTGAAAGTCCAGTAGGTGGCTGGTAAGGAAAGTCTAACATAGGGTTAGCAATGAAAGACCAGCAAGGGTGTTGGCAGTTGTAAAAATCCAGCAATTGGTTGCTCCAAAATGTTGTTGGTTGTGTTAACATAAAATCTCATCTAGTAGGGTGAGAACTGAACGTAGCCCAAGTTTGGGATAAACCAATATAAAAATCTTTGTGTTGAATCCTTTCTTCCTTTCCTTTTTACAATATGTTACATGTTCTCATATATATTTCATCTGCATTAGAATTTTCTAAGCATCATAATGACTTTCATAAAAATGCATACTAAAAGAATATTTTCATAATAAGCATAATTTTTTTCGTTAAATGACATATCTGAACTAAATCATCTTTGTGATACAATATTTGTTTTTAACTAGTTCAATCATATGCATCAAAGTATGAAAGCTTTCAAAAAATATGAAAACAATTTTTTGCATGAAAAGTTGGAAATAACATTCTGAACAGTAGCTTTCTGAATACAACATTCTGAGTACTACATCTGTAAAACAAATTTTTGACTGCTAAATCATCATTACATAATACATGTTTTTGATAACAACTAACAGATACATTTATTTAAGTAATGGACTTTTGAACATGTGCAAATGTGCATTGACATTAGGTTCACATTATTATATTAAACATTTAAAAATGAATGTTGTGACTAACCATTTAGAAATCTTGGCTATCTAAGTGCTTGAACCTACATATGTCAAGACTTTCGGAGCACAAATTGAGTAAAAGTTCAGAAAGGTTAAAGTCATAGGAAAAGTTGGCAAAATCACAATTCAACCCCCTTCCTTATGACATTCTGATCATTTCAACCTTCATATGCTTTTAGTGAAGATAATTGGATTTCTTGTTTTGGACTTAGAGATGGACTGTGGTATATGATGCAGACATTTGATGATAATATCCTTTCTCGGCCATTTGGAAATTTTCAATTTATGAATTTTATTGAAATAATGAATGGGCTACTTCATTGTTGTGGTGATATAGGTGGCAACCTAGATGATTTTGTAGTCTTGGTTCAAGACCATGTTTCTACTAATGTATCATTGCGCAACCAAGTAGAGATGGACTCTAAGGTCAAGTTACTCAATATTGTTCAAGTTGAAGAGATTTCCCCTCATAAGGAGGAGTTAACAATTGTGTTTAAGTCACTTATGCAACAAGGATATACTCTAGTAGTTGCAATTGGCATCATATCAAGTTTCATGGACTATGACTTATATGTAGTATTGGTGGGAGCTTACTTTCTTAAACCTCATTTTGGTCCTCCACCTGCTCAAGTTGATAATCTCCCCCTTTAGTTAGTGGATATCAATTATGTGATCTCACTTTTGATAATTTTGCATTTTAAGACTAACTTTATTGAGGATATTCCTACCAAGTTTGATTCAATTCAATGGGATGGTCCTTCCCCGATTGATACTTCATGGAAAAGGTAGCATGATTTGCAAACAACTTATAACCTATATGACAAGGTTGTTTTGATGGGGAGGACATTTTTAAGGCTATGATTGGTGAAGCCCAATCTGTGAATAAGGAAGCCCAAAATGATAGGCCTAAAGGACTACAAAGCACAATCGTGGTTCAGATTTTGTTTATAGGAAGAATAGTAGAGTCTAGAAGGTGATTGTTAGATTGATTATGATGCATTATCTTAGTGTGAGCACATGTCATATAAAAGGTCAATAAGATATCTTTGAAGGTGATTGGATGATCCTTGTATATGTTAATGAAAAAAACTTTCATACCGCTAATTAAGATAAATATGGTGACAAAGTTATGTATCTTAGATATTCAAATTATTTTAAACTTAATCTAAATGAAGATTATTCTTACTCCTATGTTTCTAATAAAATTGTCAGGACCGCGAGCACACAAAGTAAATATTCTTCTCTTAACATAATTTATTCCATACCTATGTCAATTAAGATTCAAATCCTGAATCACTTGATTAAAGGACATAAATAATCTCTATCACTTGTGTCAATTGTTATTAGTTTTAATTAAAAAAGTTTCTGCAACTGATATTTCATCTTGTGCATTGGTATGTTTTTCCATATTTATTTTTCTTTTTTTGGGATAAAAAAATAGTTATATAATATATGATTAATGTAATTGGTAATGTCATTTGGTTTTTGTTAGCATGTTTTCTCTAAGAAAAACAATCTGGTGATTCTATTTGACCAATTAGGAAACAAGTGGTCATGCATGCAAAATCAGCTAAGAGATTGATAGTGGTTCCTCATGAAGATTTATTGATGGTTGGATTGATTGTTGTCAAGTTAATCATTTTATAGAAGGGAAATCCATAAGTTGAGGTTTATGAAAACAAGCACGATGAATTATTTTTCTAGGTTGATTTATTTATATTTTTAATATTTTTCAGTTCTCATTGTATGGTATGGAGTTTCATTTTAAAGAATTTTAATGACAATTGTTATGGTTGGTTTTGTAATTCATTTGGTTTTTTATATTATAATCTATTTTTCATTTTTCATATCTTATATGTTAAAGTTTGCTATTTTATTCCATATATAAAATTTTCAAGTGCAATAAAGTTACATAGTGTCTACTTTTTTATTGATATAAGGAGTATTTATAATCTATTTTTCATTATTCAAAGTTAATAATTTTGAAAAAAAAATTGTATTACAAAAAAACCCCATGAAGTTCATCATTGTTTTCAATAAAATTATGTTTAACCGGCAAGAAATTAATTGTTGTTTTCAATAAATTATGATTTATATAAATAGAATAAGATTTATTATATTGCATATGTTTCATAATTTAATGTTGACAATAATTCTCTTGTATCTTATATGGACAATTGATCGTTAATTGTTTTTAATATTCTTCAATAATATCTAAGCATTTTTTTTAAAAATATAATTAAATTTAATATTACAAAAACTCTTGTCCCCTGCATCCCAAAGGTAAGAGGTGACTGACTAGTTTAGCTTTAAAAATATTTACTTTACCTATGTATTTAAAATAAATTCTTAAAAGAGTAATTGCAACTATCAAATGTAACTTAACTAATAAGTTATTGGTCCAAATAGTATGTAACTCGATTTGCAAGGTCTCGGGTTCAAACTTTATTGATAGAAAAATTGTGATTAAAAAAAAAATCTATCAAAAATGATAATTCTTTATGCAAAGAGTAAGGCATCAACAAGAAAAAAAAAACCAAGAAATGCAACAACCAAGACTGACCACTTTAATTAGAATTTCCTCTCCCAACCTAATTCGTACCAATAATATAGTGATAAAGAAAATCTAATAAAAAATTAACATGCAAGTACCGGTGTAATCCAAGACCCATACAAATTCTCATTATGGAAGAGATGCAACAACCAAACAAACTTAATAATTTCTTGCAAATTATCTTTTACGAGTAAGACCTGCGTAATCAGCGTGGCCATATGGTTCAAACAACTCCGAAAAAAGGCCATTCTTCCTTCTAGGGTCATGCTTCATGTCTTTGCACAATTGATCATGATACCATATGCCACAATGAGCAATGCATGTTTTCCAATAATATTTCCCACCATATTGCTTCAAATTGTCTTCCCACAATTTCACGTCCTTTTCCATCTCTCTTATACTAGGCAACTCTATGTTTCCATCCAAGAAATGTGATAGCCACAAGCTTTTCATTTCCGAGGCAAATATATTTGATGGGCTCTCGGCATATCCTATTATTGCCAACTGGGGGATCTGAGGGTGAATTATTTGTCTGAATTGGTGCAACATAGATGACGTTTAGTGTATATATAAAAAAAAAAAGAATAAACTATTTATGCACTAATAATAATGAAGACTTTTTTTTTTCTTTTCTAAGATTAATTTTGATTTAAGTTGTTATAATATTTATTTTATGATTTCATCTCTAATCTATTGAAATGCAATAATACATGCTTTTAGTTATTATTCTTAGATTTTTAAGTGAGACCATTGCAAACAAATTACCCGTGTATGAATGACATAACCTGATTATGTTCTATCGTCAAAAGCAAATCTAATGACAAAGACTAATTTCATTTAAACATGTAATAAATAAATTCATTAATTTCTCCATCTCTGTAAAAACATTTAAACATGTAATTAGGGATTTACAACACGCACAGGCGCTACTCAATCCAAGTGAGATAGATTCCTTTGATTATGAAAAAAAAAAGTCTTAAATTACATAAAAATGACAAGAGAATATGTTTAACGTTATAATGAATAAATAAATAAAGAAAAATGGACCAAACCAAGCAGAGACTGACCTGTAGAGAGGAACTGTTGAGGTTGCTTGCCCAATGATGTACTTTTGGAAGAGTGGAGATTTGAATATGTTTTTGATTTTTTGGTCACCTTTGTATCCAGTGGCAAAAAATACAATATCTGATTCCAGGGGCTTAGCTTCTCCGTCAATGATTACACCTTCTCTACAAAAGCTAAAGTTTTGCGATCCCTTCATAATGATGGATCCTTCTTTTAGTTTGTCAAAAAAGTTATCAGGATACACCGCAAACAGACATGTGGAGAGATCCTGAAGAAAGCTGTGATTGGGTGCCATTCCATACTTCTTCAATGGCAGCTTCCATTTTAGAGTAGTTTCAACAAGTTTAGAAATTCCCCATCTCTGAAAAGTTTAATAATGGAATTATATATGAATGTGACAATTTGTTCCTGTTTTCCATAAACACTTATATAGAAAAAGAAAATAAGAATGTATAACAAATGGAATTTCTTCCATAAAAACTAAAATCAATTTATACACTTAATTTTTTTAGAAGTTCTCTTATCTAACTTCTTTCAAAATTGAGGTGCATGATTGATTTTGACTTTGGGGAAAAACTTAATTTATTTTTTCTTATTATTTTCTTTCATAGAAAAAATATATGTCCAAATAAAATTTAATTTATTGTTACCCATGGTGAAAGCAGAGTGGCAACAAGGCCAAGTAGGAAGGACTCTCCTGGCTTGTGAACTAAAAGCTCCGCAAAGCGATTGAAGTACAAGAATCCAGCAATAACACCCCAAAAGTTAAAATCTGGAAGAAACCAGTGTGCGGTTCTTTGGATAACTGTGCAAGGATGCTTCACTCCTACAAAAGTGATTAGTGAAATGAAATATCAGAAAGGGAAAATTCAAAAGGAAATATAACTACTTACTAGCTATTTTTTTTTTGTTGTCAAATATTAATTTATTAGTTTTTTTAGAAATGTTACTTGAGGGGGATTTGAACTCGCCATCTCCCCCTGCAACCTTAAACTCATGGTTTTAAATATCGTCCGCAATTGCAATTGTGGAAGCAAAGTCAAGTATTTTGACTCTCCACAATCGCAACCTGACCGCATCAGTCGCATTTTCCCGCAATTGCCGGTAATATAAAGGTTTTTTGGTTCACTGCAACTGCGACCCTAATTTAAAATCATGCTTAAACATTATAGCTAGTGATGTAGGACAAAGTTAAATAAATCCTTCTTCAGGTTGTGTAGAAAATTTCCAACAAAAAATTCTCACCATTTGCATTCGCACATTCAGCTGCTAGATCAAGACCAGATTTCTGTGAGCCTATTATTGTAACTCTTTTTCCTTTGATCAGTTCAGCAGCAGTCTCATTGTCCAAATTCGAGTAGTCCATGGAGTGCATAACCTTGCCATTGAAAACTTCTGGGCCTTTTCCTGGGGGGAATTCAGGAATGTTTGGAAAACCACTATATTTCCCAATGCAAAGAACAACAAACTCGGCCTCATGCATCTGCTCATACAATGTCCAATTTGGTATATTATAATTGCAAATTATAAAAAATCTAATAAACAACATGTTTCTTCATTCATTTTTTAAACTAAAACTCATCTTCAACCAAATAATTTTCTTTTTTGGTTCATAAGGAATCAAACTTGATACCAGGATGTTTAAAACAACTTACCTGTACACTGCTGAACCAATTGAACTGGACTTTTGATACAATATAAAATTTATACGTGCATAACCATGATGACAATTAGCCACTATTATTTTATGTTAGTGAAAAACAGAGCACAAGAATCCCAAGGGATACTTGATGACAAAACAAGCAATAGATAAATGAAAGCAAGACTTCCTCCAATCATAAAATAAAAGCTTACCAAAGTAATAAACAAAACTATAAATACATACCTCTATGGATAAATTTTTGGTATGTTGCACAGCAATATGCCAAGTTCCCTTGGAGCAAAAGGGCCTGCCATTACCACCCCACAATTCCCATGACTTCATTTCTTCACTAGACTCTCCACCAACATAATCTATGTCAATGACTTTGAAGTTGAATCTAATGTAAGGAATGAGGGAAAAATGTTCAGCATAGGAGTTAACATAATCTAGCACTTGCTTGTGACTTGGATTATCTTCTTTCACAGAAGAAGGCCATGGAAAATCCATAAACTGGAACATTTGTTTATTGTTTTGGAGCTTGGTGGAGTCCATGGTATGTCTCCATAGTCCTCCAACACCATCATCAACTTCAAAGACAATTGGGTTAAATCCAAACTCTAGAAGGTATTTGCAGGCACCAAGGCCACTGATTCCTGCTCCAATAATTACAACCCTTCTTTCCATTTCAGCTCTGGAGACAAGACAACAACAATTGCAAGAAGAAAATCTCAAGCTGTATGTAGCGAAGCGAATGCTTTCGAACTACATTAAATTATTAAAATATAGTAAGAAAGATTTGTCACGGACCAACACTATTTTAGAAAATCCAAAACTTACTAGAAATGGTCTCTGCAGAGGCGTGCCCGTTTTGTTTTGTAGCTGAGTGGTATCATATCTTTTCTCTTTGTGGGACATGAGTCGTACAATTATCTAAAGGTAAAATTATATTTTTATCTTTAATTTGTCTTCAATTTTAATTTTGGTTCTTTTTTAAAATTATTGATGAATATTGTCTTTCTATTTTATTCAATCACACAATCTTGATTCCCAATTCAAAATTTAAAGTTGTTGACTGTTATAAGAAAATATTTACGGTCACGTGTTACATTTTTATTAGATGATGATGTCACAAGTCATGTTCTGACCAATGACAACAATAATATATTTCATCTTCTATGGATTTAACATTCAATTAAAACATGACATGTGTCAGTCATCATTCAATAAGAACGTGACACATGTCAATCAACATTCTTGTATGGATTGGAGGACCAAGATTGCATGATTGGATAAAATGGGATCACAAAATTAACAATTTTAAAGGGAAATCAAAATTAAAATTGAAGACAAATTAAAAGACCAAAAATATAATTTTACCTTATCTAAATAGTGAGAGGCATGGAACAATTAAAAAATATATTTATAACAAAACGAAGAATAGAGAGTTTAATGGTCATAAGTATAACTATTTGTACTGGAAAATAGTTTTACGCGTAATTCAATTATAAATTATTATGTTGAGGAAATTTATTAATTTTTATAATAATTATTTTATAAAACTATCAATAATTTATAATTAAATAATAATATAAAATTATTTTATACTAGTATGTAAATTTTATTTTTTTCAATAAATAATATATGATAAAGATTGTCATCAATAAGGTTAGTAAATATTTGATTAAACTATAATTTTGGTTCTCCTAATTTTTTAAATTCATGATTTTGATATCTTAATTTTTAATTGTAACATTTGATCTTTTTAATTTTATAAATTAACGATTTTGATCTCCAGTATATTATTAACTAATATTTGTAATTTTTAACTTTAAATTAAATATAAACTGGAAGAAGGCCATGGAGAAAATCTCAAGCTGTATGTAGTGAAGCGAATGCTTTCGAACTACATTAAATGATTAAAATATAGTAAGAAAGATTTGTCACGGACCAACATGATTTTAGAAAATCCAAAACTTAATAGAAATGGTCTCAGCAGAGGCGTGTGCCGTTTTGTTTTATAGCTGAGTCGTGCCATATCTTTTCTCTTTGTGGGACATGAGTTGGACCATTATCTAAAGGCAAAATTATATTTTTTTGTCTTCTAGTTTATCTCTAATTTTGATTTTGGTCCTCCTTTAAATTTATTAACGAATTTTATCCTCCTATTTTATTCAATCACGCAATTTTGGTTTCCCGACCTAAAATTGGACTTTGATTGTTACAAGAAATGTTGACTGTCACATGTCACGTTCTTATCAGGACTGTCACGTGCCATGTTGTGATTGACCAATGACACCAATAATGCATTTCATCTTCCATGATTTGACATCCAATCAGAATATGACACGTGACAGTCATCATCCAATAAGAACGTGACACGTGTCAGTCAAGTCAATATTTTTGGTAACAATCAATGTTCAATTCTGGATTGAGAGACCAAAATTACATGATTGGATAAAATGGGAAGACAAAATTCGTCAATAATTTTAAAGGGAACCAGAATCAAAATTAAAGATAAATTGAATAACTAAAAATACAATTTTAGCTTATCTAAATTGTGAGAGGCATGGAACAATTAAAAAATATATTTATAACATAACGAAGAAAAGAGAGTTTAATGTTCATAAGTATACCTATTCATACTGCAAAATAGTTTTACGCGTAATTCAATTATAAATTATTATGTTTAAGAAGTTTATTAATTTTTAAATAACTATCTTATAAGACTATCAATAATTTATAATTAAATAATAATATAAAATTATTTTATATTAATATGTAAATTTTATTTTTTTCAATAAATAATATATGATAAAGATTGCCATCAATAAGGTTAGTAAATATTTGGTTAAATTATAATTTTGGTTCTCTTAATTTTTTAAATTCATGATTTTGATCCCTTAATTTTTAATTGTAACATTTGATTTTTCTAATTTCATAAATTAACAATTTTGATTCCCTAGTATATTATTAACTAATATTAGTGATTATTCAATTTAAATTAAATATAAATCATTAATCGTTAGAAAAATTTAACATAAGTATTAACTTTATTGTAATGTTACTGTGAAGTTGTGTGGGACAGTAATGGTGGAAGAAGAGTGTTTGTGAAGAAGAATAATACAATGATGTGGAGAATTAGAATTATTAATAATTTTTTATTAAATTTTTTAATATTTAATGATTTTAATTAATTTATAATTAAATTAAGAACTCAATTAATTGGAATGATTTGTTAAAAATTTATCACAAGAACCAAAATCATCGATTTATAAAATTAAGGGATTAACTATTACAATTAAAATTCAGGGGCCAAATGTTACAATTAAAATTTTGGGATTTACTATATTTTTTTATAGAAAGGGTTTATTTAGTTACTAAATTTTAAGAAATTATTCTTTTAATCTCTGGATTTTTTTTATTGGTCAACGTCTCTTAATTGTTCATATCCTTTACTTTTAATACTATTTTAAAGAACCAAACGTAAAGATGAATACAAAAGTAAGACTAAAAATAATGATAAAAAAAGCTTAAGAATGACGAACGATCATATAAAAATTCAAGAACTAAAAATAAAAATACTAAAAAAATTTAAGGTCCAAAATGATAGTGATGGACTCATCTTATATTTTAAATGTTTAAATATATTTTTAATCTTTATAATTTATGATTGTTTTGTTTTTCATCTTTGAAAAAAAAATTTAATCTTACAAATGTTTATTTTATTTTTGTTTTTAAGTGATTTAGATAGTGTTTCGAAAACTAAAAAAAATATTATTTAAATCTCTTGAAAGACAAAAGAAAACAAATTTATAAGAATTAAAAAAATTAAAAAAAACAAAAAATATTAATTTATAAGAATTAAAAAAAGTATTCGAGTCCTTTTTAAACGTTAAACGGTCTAGACTTTAAAGTTACATATAGCCCATTAAATGAAAAATACTATGTGATTATAAATACAAATATAGAAAGATAAATGGTCAATGGAACTCAATAGGCTAGTACAAATAATGCTTCAAGCCAAAAGCAAAGTATTATTTATCATTGTGAAGTCTATGAGGTCATGTATTTTAAATACAGTTTAATTCTACTTTTGGTATGCTTGTATGACAAGTTACAATATTGGCTCTTCGTATTTCAATTGTTTGAATGGATTTTATCATTTTTTTTTTTATAATTGAGTGTCTTTTTTTTTTTTTTGCTGAATAATTAAGTGCCTTTGTTATGCTTTTAATCTCTGGATTTTTTGATTGGTCAATGTCTCTTAATTTTTTATATCCTTACTTTTAATATTTTAAAGAACTAAACGTAAAGATGAATAAAAAAGTAAGACTAAAAATAATGATAAAAAAAAGCTTAAGAATGACGAACGATCATATTGGTATGATGTTAGTTATGTCGTGGGTGGCAGTGATGATTGTCATGGGCTGGGTGCAAAGGTTAGTGGTGTTGTAGTTGGCGGTATAATGTTGGTAATGTCATGAGGGGCAGTGTGTGGTAGTGCTTGTCATGGGCTAGGTACAGAGGTTGGCGGATGGCTTTTGAGTGTAGAACAGTTAAAGAAAGAAAAGAAAAGGGTGACTATTAATCAATGTGACAAAATTGATGGTAAAGGTATGATTGTAATATTTTTAAACAATTAAATGATACAATTAAGGGATTAGTTGTATAATTAAGCCTATCTAAATTTCTCATAAGCATTATAGGTACACCGTTTTTCAATATTAATCAGTGGTCATGAAGTCCAAAACACTTTATATCATTAAGAAATTTTGTTGTTAACCAATCAGCTTGAACACCAATGCCTTCATTAACTTTCTACATAGAATCAAAGCTTAGATAAACTCTATCTTCACTAAGAAATAATGACATTACATATACATTAACAGAATTGATCACTTCTAAGGGAGGAGCCAAAATCATTTTATCTTTAAAGCATTCAACATTGCCAAATAGATCCAACAAATTAGGATAAGTTATGGATACTATGTCTTGGATAGGATGTCCATTCTCTTCTACTAAGAAACTTGAAGGCATTTCCAACATCATCTTAACTATCATTATAACTTCCCAACCTACCATCACCTAGGGCCAAAATTCAATAAGCAAAATCCTTCTTTTCTTTTTCATCAAAAGTATTGAATCCACTTTTCAATTTCATATTTTTAGTTAACTCAAAAAGTTTACAATATTTTTACAACCTCAAAGAATTAATTGTTGTCATGCAAATCTCATAGCTTTATTTGCATTGAGATTAATTGGAAATATTTATCTAAAACCACCACCAAGAACAACAACTTTACCAATGACACATAAGGAACTTTAAAATTGAGTATAGTAAGTGATAATATGCAACAATCCAATCAATACTTAGTAATATTGATAGTGACAATTCAGAATGATTTGAAATGCAAAAGTAGTAATTGGGGGTGAGATCTAATCAATATAGTGAAACTTGGTGAGGAGAGAACCATGAATGAAACATAAAACTTCATGAAAGCGTATGGAATCTCTTTTTGTATGGGAAAGTACTTGAACCAAAGTACCTTTGTGAATGAATAGTGTGCATGGAATGTGATTGTTGTTTCAAATATTGAGTAATATGAAAGTAAATATGTGAAAATGGTTGAATTTAAATAATAGATATCACAATAGAAAAGGGGGGGGGGGGGTTAAATAGTGTGTTAGATAAAATGATTTTTTTTTTTTTTGCAAAGATGTTTATGTAGATACGCTAAAAACCAAGTTATTGACTATGTCATCGTTAGGGTCATTCGATCTAATTATTCTGGAGATATGTGTATGATAAATAGAAATATGTGAGGTCAAAAAAAGATGAATTCGATTCAATATGTTGAGAAGTGGTAATATAATATTTTCAAGTATATTAATTTGAAAGAAGAGAAGTCGATAATGAAAAATCGAATAGGGATTATTCAAAACAAGAAGAGGCATGAAACAAGTGGAAAAATTTGAAGGGATCAATGTGAGTTTGAGGACATGTGTCGTAATCAGCTACGAAGATCAGTTATTTTGTATTTTCTATAAATAGGTAGAAATGTATCATTTTGATTCGATTACAAACATTTGCATGCTTCTTGTATACCAAACCATGTCGCACTCATGGTTTTTTTGGTTCTATGGAAATATGTATGTTCTTGCCCATTGCTTTCATTTTGATTATGTTCCACATCTATCTTCTAATTTCTATAACTTCTTCTCTTTTCGATGACATCCTCTTCTATCTATAACTCATTCTTCTTCCTAATAAGGCACATTCTTTATTATTTTTTAATGTTTACTTATAGTCTTGTATTATTATGATTGTTCTTATGTATTCATAAATGCTATTAGTTCGAGTATTATTTTATACTTATCTACAAAACTTGTTCACATTTGTATGAATTACTTATTTTAAACCAAATGTTTGTTTTGTACTTGATATAAAAATCATTCTTGTAACAAGTTTCTAAAAATATACCTTGTTTGTTAAATTGAAAATGTAAAGATTGCTAGTTTCAAAGCAAAGAACCCTGAAAGTGTTTTGGTTTATTATAATTAGTCCAAAAATTCAACTCTTATTTGTTGATTTAAAGTAGTCAAACCTAATACCAAAATTCTTGATCAAGAAATTTGCACACCCAGTGGGACTAACATTGCCAACAATGTAGAAACAAACAAGTTTTAACAAAAGTGTATGGTTTTGAGGAGTGGACGTGTAAAAATGTATGGTTCTAATGCAAATTTGTCTCATAATGAGACAGTTACAAAACTCAACTACTTACCATGCAACCAGCAGTTATACAATCGGTGGTTTCTAAAATCGCCACAACCCAACCACAATATAGTCAAATAACTAGCAAGGTAAGAGTAAATGTTGGTGTGTTGTCCTCACCACAAACACTATTGGGAACTCCAGGAATGTCGAAATGGGTTCCATCCCAAATTAATATGGAAATGTCTTTTGGGCATATTCCCTCTATTCAACAATTGATATCATTCGTTTAAGCAAATATACTAGGATCCTTAAGAAGGTTTAATTTTGAACAATTAAACCGAATTGGAGCCAATAGAGATGATCATTTGTATTTGAACAATGATAAGATTTAGACAATTCCCACTAGAATTTTGAAACAAACATTATATGCATTTCGCCAACAAATAAATCATAGTAATCAGAAGATTGTCTACATGTTAACTAACCAACTCGCGATCATTTTCAATCCCATGATCTAGAATAAAAATGACTCTTATCAACAATTTCATGGGATTTTAAATAGAATTACATAGGCAATAACAAACCTGATTAGGCCATAAAATGGAAATGATGGCGAGAATAATGT
Source organism: Glycine max (assembly GCF_000004515.6). NCBI lineage: Eukaryota > Viridiplantae > Streptophyta > Magnoliopsida > Fabales > Fabaceae > Glycine > Glycine max. The sequence continues at coordinate 12,976,755 of NC_038245.2, forward strand.
AGGAGGAAATCAAAATTTGGTTGGGAATCCATTAGTTGTTAATCGAAATCAAAATGTTGATAATTTGTTAAAAAATAATAGGCAAAACAATCAGAACCAAAATCTTGGCTAAAATCAAATTCCATTGTTCAACCAAAATTTCAAGAATATTAATTTTGGTTTAGGTCAAAATCTAACTTAAAATATTCAAAATCCTCAAAACCTTTAAGATCCTTGGAAAATTATTTATATGATCGAGAAAGTTTAAATCAACATGGTTTTGAAGTAGGTTTTTATAATCAACCATATTTTATATCTCCCTTTCCTGGTTATGTTTTACAAATTGAATTATCAAGGGGGTACAAAAACCTAAGTTCTCTAATTTTTTTAGAGAAGTAGAGGAATCTATTGTCAAGTATGTGGCTCATTATCAAATCGAGTGTGGGGATATCACAACCAAAGAGTACCTTCGGATGAAATATTTTCCAAGTTCTTTAACAAAAAACACTTTTACATAGTTTACAACTTTTCCACCCAATTCAATCTTAAATTGGATCCAACTCGAAAGAACTCTTCATGAATAATTTTTCAAGAGAGAAACTTGTGTTAGTCTAATAGATTTAGTTAACATTCAAAGGTTCCCTATTGAATTGATTGATGATTATTTGAATTGATTTAGGCAGAGGAAAGCGAGGTGCTATACACAAATCCTTGAACATGAGTTAGTAAGAATGACAACTGCAAGTCTTGACTTTTCAATTCGTAAGAAATTAGTCAATGAACAATTGAGAAATATGTCACAATTGGCATATAAGGTAAGAATCTATAAGGATCAATTTGAGTTTGAGGACATGTGTCTTAATAAACTATGAAGACCAGTTATTTGTATTTTCTATAAATAGGTAGGAATGTATCATTTTTATTTGGTTACGAACATTTGCATACTTCTTGTTTACCAAACTCTGTTGCACTCATGGTTTTTCAGTTCTATGGAAACATGTATGTTCTTGCCCATTTCTTTTATTTTTTATTTTATTTCTCATCTCCCTTCTACATTATATAACTCATTCTCCTTTCGATAACATCATCTTCTATCTATAACTCATTGGTAGTGGTGCAACCAGCTCATCTAATGATGCAGGACTCTAAACCAGTTGCATACTTTAGTGAAAAGCTTCATGGGGCAACATTGAAATATTCCACGTATGACAAAGAGTTATACACTTTGGTAAGAGCTTTGCAGACATGGCAGCATTATTTGTGGCCAAGGGAATTCATAATTCATTTTGACCATCAAAGTTTGAAGTTTCTAAAATCTCAAGGTAAGCTTCAAAAGAGACATGCCAAGTTTTTGGAATTCATTAAGATGTTTCCTTATTTGATCAAGTAGAAGAATGGTAAGGAAAACATAGTGGTTGATGCTTTGTCCAGAAGGTACGTTTTGCTTACTTCTTTGTAAACCAAATTGCTTGGTTTTGAGTTTGTGAAGGACTTATATGCTAATGATTTTGACTTTGGAAAAATATGGGATTCCTATTCTAAACATGCTTTAGGGAACTACATGATGGTTTCTTGTTTTAGAAAAATAAATTGTGTGTGCCCGTGTGTTCCTTGCATGAAATGTTAGTTAGAGAAAGTCACAGTGGTGGAATGATGGGACATTTTGGTGTGAAAAAGACTTTAGAAGTTATGCATGAGCATTTTTATTGGCCTAGCATGAAGCATGATGCGCAATATGTTTGTGATAAGTGCATACCATGCAAACAAGCAAAATCTAAAGTCATGCCCCTTGGTTTCTATACACCTTTGCATGTGCCTAATCACCCTTGGACTGATGTTTCAATGGATATTGTGTTAGGACTACCTCAGTCTCAAGGTGGCAAAGAATATTTGTTTTTGTTGATAGGTTTAGTAAAATGGCGCATTTCATTGTGTGTTCCAAAATCAATGATGCAACGCATATTGCTGATCTTTTCTTTAAAGAAGTAGTGCACTTGCATGGATTGGCAAAAACAATAGTAAGTGATAGAGAAGTGAGGATCCTAAGTCATTTTTTGTAAACTTTGTGGAATAAGCTGGGAACAAAACTCTTGTTTCCCATTATTGCACATCCTCAAACGGATGGACAAACTGAAGTGGTAAATAGGACACTTACCACCTTGTTGTGTCCTATCATTAAAAAGAATTTAAAAAATTAGGAGAAATGCTAGCCACATGTTGAGTTTGTTTATAATAGGTTTGTTCATTCTACTACTTCTTATTTTCCTTTCGAAGTTGTGGATGACTTTAATCCTTTGACTCCTTTGAATATCTTAACTTTGCCTTCTAATGAGTATGCTAATTTTGATGGTAAGAAAAAAAGGCAGGTTCTATTAAGGAGTTGCATGCAAAAGTTCGAGCCAACATTGAGAAAAAGAATGAACAATATACAAAGCAAGAAAATAAGGGTCACGTTAGAGTTATTTTTGAACTAGGGAGATTCGGTCTAGGTTCATATGAGGAAGGAAAGATTTCCTGCTCAAAGAAAATCAAGGTTGCAATCAAGAGGAGATGGGACTTTTCAAGTTCTAGAAAAGATAAATGATAATGCTTACAAGTTGGACTTGCCAAGAGAATATGGTAACATAAGTGCTATATTTTCGAGGATGAATCCTTTTAAAGAGAGAGGAAAGATAGAGGTGTAACCAGCCTGTCTAATGATCCTTTACATTGGATTAGAGGTCTTATGACAAGGTCAAAGACTAAGAAGATGAAGTAAGCATTGCAAGGCCTGATTCTAAAGATCAAAGAGAAAGAAGATCAATGTGAAATAAGGGTTGCTCTTAATTGGGTCACTTTCCTACAAATTGATGAAAATGCTTTGAGGCCAACTTGAAGAATCACTTTGGGAAGTCCAATTTACAAGAAAAGAAGCATCCATGGGTTGAGTTAATCAATTTTGGTGTACTATTAATATTGTACTGATTAGATAATAACTAAGTCCAATTTCTGTCATTCTATTTGCAATTTTTTACTATTTTTTGGCTGAATTTTTTGCTGACTTTTCATTTTCTCTTAGCCTTACTAAATGTTTTCTAGAATGCTCCAGGTTATTTAATGGCTAGTGGGAATTTATTTTCATTTTTATTGTCATTTAGTGGCATGCAATTAACAATGCATTTGGTAAATGCATATTAGTGGAAATTTACTATAGCATTTCAAGATTAGCCTATAAACAGGGAACTCTTTACTCTCCAAAGGCAGAATTTGAAGATTAATGAAATTTAAGAGTTTCTCTATTGTGAGAGATTTTCCTTTGTTCTTGGGTTAAGAACTCGATAGTGTTGGTTCTACTAGCAAGTTGCAATTCGGGTCACGCTCATTTTGATAACTTTGGTTCTACCGACAGGTTATGATTAGGGTCAAGTTCCTTTCTTTTTATACCTATTTTCAAGACGATCCTAAGTTTTCTTTTTATTATTCTTGATTGTTTATCTATAGTCTTTTGTTATAATGATTGTGCTTATGCATTTGCAAATGTTAGTAGTTCGAGTATTATTTATACTTATCTTCTACAAAAGTTGTTCACATTTGTATGAATTACTTAATGTCAACACCCAATTTTGTCTGGATTACTTGCTATTTTATATATAAAAAGAGTAAAAAATAAGAGAAGATAAAAAAATTTCATAGGTTTCTAATTTTCAGTTTGATGTATCAAGCACAAATCAAGTGTGATTGGCCCATTAATTCATCAGAGCCAAGAAAAAAAAAAGGAGAAGAAAGAACCATTACTTGAACCCGACCCAACACCCATCCTAAACCCAACTCATCCTGACCTATCACAAAATCCTAATTTCCTATCTATCTCTTCCAAAACGGCGCCCCTTGTTGGACAAGTGGCCTCAATAACTTAAGAGAAGGGGTGAATTAAGTTTCAAAATTTTCCTACTAACAAACTTTAACCCCCTTTTAAATGATAGACTCAGAATATAGAAGAAGAAGCAACAATCAATTTAAGAATGTTCTTTAAATGTGCAAGACAAAATTGATTGCAATAAAATAAATAAGATAAGGGATGAGAGAAATACAAACTCAATTTATATTGGTTCGGCCACTTCCCGTGCCTACATCCAGTTCTCAAGAAACCCACTTGAGATTTTCCACTATTTCTGTAAATCCTTTACAGACTTTGAACACACCTCGAGATCCCTCACCCTTGTGTTCAAAGATTCTCCAATAGACAACTGTTAGTCGGTTAATACGACTAACTTTTGTGTAAGAAATTGTTGTAAATTGTATACAACTCCTCCCATTTATAGTTCTTTTTGTAATATTGTAATTACTTCTTGTTAATATAGGTAATCAGTACTCAGTATCCCAATTTTTTGCATTTAATGATCCTTCCATCTCAATTTCAGGTGAAATAGGAAAGATTGGTGAAGTGTAGAAATTGTCAACTCGCTAAGCCAAATCCTCTGCTGAGCGAGCAATCCGCTAAGCGCGACCACTGTTGGCTGAGCGTAGAGAAGAATCTGGAAGATGGATGAGCTGTACAAGCCCGTTGAGCGAGTGGTAATTCGCTAAGCGCATCGCCTGCTATCCTCCGCGCTGAGTGAGAAGATTGACGCTAAGCCAAAAGCCACTTATGCGCGCTAAGAAAGCCATCTCACGCTAAGCATGCGACCACCAGCAAGATTGCCTACTTAAAGCTGAAATCTTGAAATTGGAAGGGAGGTGAGCTTTTTAGAGAGTTAGCTTTTGGTTTTGGCTGTGGAGAGACTGAGAGATAGCTGAGCTTGACGAGGAAGCCATCTTGTGGAGCTTTGGATGAGATCTTGAGTGATTGTGAGGTTTCTAGAGGTGGAGGAGACATCCCCACTACTTGTACTTCGTCAGTCTTTCATTTTCTCTTTTCATTGTTGTAAAAGAAGCTTCCTTGCTATGGAGAGCTAAATCATCAGTTGGTTCTTCCTATGGGGTACTTGATGTAAATAATTTCATATTTATCTAATGATATTTTATGTGTTCACTGTGCTATCAGTACTCAATTCTAGTGTGTCTTTGCCTTGATCACGTAACTGCATGCTTAATTAGGGTCACTCAACATTGGGAAATGGTTTGATCCTTAGAACCTGATAGGACGGGGCTAGCTTATCGTATTTTCACGAGACATCGGGGTACGATAACTTAGTTTTTGGTATGTTATGTCTTAATGCGGTTCTGGTTAAGTTTAGTCCAACAAGAGACATCTGAGGACGACGCTTGATTAGGATTAGGCTAAACATGCGCGAGACATCGGGGTTTAGTAGTCCAGGAGACAACATAGAACACAGGAACATTGTTAGGTAGAGAACATCCTTAATAACATTAGTCCACCCTGTAAGAAGACCAACAAGTTGTCTATCTGTCTTTACACACCGCTACTCACCTCTACTTGCTTTTGAATAGTTTAGTTTACATACTTGCTCCTACCACACACCAACCTTTTATCACAAGACACCTATTTACTGAACCACAACTTTACTAAGTAAAACAAGTTCCTCGAGAGTTCGATACTCAGTATTCACTTACCGTTTTATACTACTTGAGTGATCCGGTGCACTTGCTGGCTGTCGAACAACAGCCTGTCTCTTGATTACAATTGACTTTTTGAGATGAACAGAAAGATTTCTCTCGTTTAGAGTGGATGATACAAATTGAAGTTCCTAGAGGAATTTTTCTCTTTTAGAGATGATAATACAATTTGAAGTTCCTGGATGAATTCCCAATAGATTTGCAAGTGTTTGCCCAAGAGTTGTTGGGAGAGCATTTGGTAATTAAGTTCTCTTAGAATATCTCTCTCTTGCTTTTCAAAGTCAGACACATATATATAGGCCCTTCATGCCTTTTCAAAATGGTTTGAAGAAATATGTCTTTTCAAAAAGCTTTTTCTGAAATTCTTCACTGGTAATTGATTACATAGTTATATTTTGAAGGGTTATGACATTTCAAAGTGTTTTCTGAAGTGTCGTTGCTGGTAATCAATTACAAACATCTGATAATCGATTACATGATTCAAAATTCAAATTCAAAATACTTTTTAAAAGTTGATTTTCAAAATTTTCTTCTGGTAATCAATTACACTACCTGGTAATCGATTGCTAGAGCCTTGATATCTTGGAAACACTTTGTTTTGTGGAAAAAGCTTGATCTTGAATTAATCTTGAAGCAATGCTTATTTGTTGAAGCAACCTTGTATTAATCTTGAAGCAATGCTTAACCTTTGAATGTTTGTTGAAGTAATCTTGAAAGCAACCTTGTTTGATTATTCTTTGGCATCATCAAAATCATGCATTCATACATTCACATTCTCCCCCTTTTTTATGATGACAATTATTATCAAGTAAATTCTTTTCAGCATCATCAAAACCTGCATGATTCACACCCCTCTTACTCTTGTGCCTGTATCCGTTTTATCTGACAAATCTCTGTCGCAACGTGACCTTTCGTGGGCGAGCGAAGGCGAGGCTCACGGGTGCGCTTTCCAAAGAAGGAAAGATGCGCGGAGTCGCCACCAACGTTTATTTGTGGAAAACGTCGGGAAAACCGAAGGAAACCGGTCAAAATGAAAATTCTAAGTTCGGGAGTTGTATTTACGCTTGAGAAAGGTATTAGCACCTCTCACGTTTGTCTCAAAGGACAACAACATATTTTTTTAGAATTGTGGAAATTGTGTTACCTTAACTTTTATTTCTTTTTATTTTTTGAGGTCGACAAAAGCGGGGCTCTTGCTCCTACGTACCCTTTATCAAAGAGGAAATCAGACCTACGTAGTTCTTTCTTATGCGTGAATCAAGTGATTCTTTTTACTTGAAAGTTGATCATTTTAAGGCGTTGGACCTTAAAAATGATCCATTTTACTTGGTAAGAAACTGAAATGATAAACTTTTAAAAACCTATTTTTGTGGACGAGCTTGACTAGGCGAGTTTGATTTTAGCCTTAGTTTCACTTTAGTTATTAGTCGATTCAATTAAGAATGAGAAATCCCAAAGAAAAAACGTCCGATTGATTTTTCGCTTTATTTTACTAAAAGGGTATTTTTTGATTATTATATTATTATTTTACCTCATTTTTTATTTCTAACGTGGTTACGACATGACCGAACGGTCGGAATTCATCTTAACCAAAATTAACGGATGATACAATTCAAACGATCGGTGGAAATTTATTTTATTTTTAGATTAGGTGAGAAATGACTTAAATAAATGACTGAAGCACGTCAAAATGGGGTATAGAAAGCGAATGAAAATGAGAATAAAAATACATGAAACAAAATGTGGACCACCACGGGTACATAGAATGAATTGAAAAGCTCGGTTTGAGGTACTTACCCGTTGAAGACTGAAGAAAACGAAGAACGAACGATGAATGTTGAAGAACGGTCGAGAACGACGAAGAACGATGAAGAATTTCCACAGAATCACTTACGGAAGCGTTACGGAAGCACTTAGACTCGATTTTTCTTCACGAAAACGTGTTTTTTGCCCAAAATAGTCGAAATGCATAGCCAAAGGGGTCTTGAACATTTTGAAACAGCTCCCCCTCCCCTATTTATAGAAAAAAAAGGAGGTGCTTGCCGCCCAGAGACTTAATGAAGAAGATTTCTAAGCGCACCCGAACTACTAAGTTCACCCCCCCTTTTCGTATTTTACGGAAAAGTTACGGAAGCCTTACGGAAGTGTTTTTGAATTTGATTTTCATCTTTTTTTCTCTTCCCTTTCACCAATGTTAAGGAGAATATGCTTACCCAAGGTTTTCGGAAATTTTACGGAAGTATTACGGAAGCCGCGGAAACCATTTTTCAAAAACGTGGAGGAGCTTGCCGCCCAATTGCTTCCTCCTTAAGCAACCCAACTTCCAAAATGTTCCAGAAGGGCCTAGACTCGAATTGCTATTTACACCCCTATCTTGATAAGTTTACCCCACCTTCTTTCGTAATTTACGGAAAAGTTACGGAAGCCTTACGGAAGCATATATGACTTAACTTTCATCTTTTTTCTCTTCCCTTTCACCAATGTTAAGTGGAATATGCTTACCCAAGGTTTTCGGAAATTGTACGGAAGTATTACAGAAGCCGCGGAAGCCCCGGAAACCATTTTCAAAAACGTGGAGGAGCTTGCCGCCCAGTTGCTTCCTCCTTAAGCAACCCAACTTCCAAAATGTTCCGGAAGGGCCTAGATTTGAATTGCTATTTACACCCCTATCTTGATAAGTTCACCCCCCCTTTACCTTTTTTGGTGATTCTTTTTTCGTAACGTTACGAAACTTTACGAATTTCGTAACGATACTTATTTTCTTTCCGTAAGATTACGGATCCTTACGGATCATGTATTTACTCTTTTTTAGCTTTCGAAGTAGTTACGGAAACTCACGGATTGCGTAACAACACCTCCTTTTGGTTTCCGCCACATTACGGAATTTCACGGATCGCGTAAGCCTGCTTCCTTTTGATTTCCGACATGTCTCGGGACTTCACATATTGTGAAACAAAGGATGCCAAGTATCTCAAAGCGGCCGATCAAAGGTTGCATATTATCAAGTAATAATCCCCGGACGAAATTAAGGTATGACAGTTGCCCCTCTTTACTTACCTTTTATCGGAGATAAGAGGAAAGCAAAGATAAGACACTGATTTTGTCCGTCTTGCCCTTTCCGTGACTAGTCTATGACGACTCTCGTCTCTACTCCTTCTTTTTCTGCACAACACAAAACAAAATACAAACAACAACAAAAACAACAATATCATAATATACATATACACGTTTGGCAAAGAAATCAATCGGGAAAATAACAAAGATCACATTTCCCAGTCAAGAGGATCCGCACTTGACGATGAAAACCCTGGAGAATGGAGGATTGCACTAGAGGGTCCTCACTAGTCAATCATGAAGTATGGCTCCAAACTCGAAGGTGGAGGATACATGAACAGCGCTAGGCAATGACATTCATGGGGCTCCGAAAAAAAGGGGAGAATGGAGGATTGCACTTGAGGGTCCACACTTAGGCAATCATGAAGCATAGCTCCAAACTCGAAGGTGGAGGATACATGAACAACGCTAGGCAATGACATTCATGGGGCTCCGAAAAAAAAGGGAGAATGGAGGATTGCACTTGAGGGTCCACACTTAGGCAATCATGAAGCATAGCTCCAAACTCGAAGGTGGAGGACACATGAATAGCGCTAGGCAATGACATTCATGGGGCTCAGAAAAAAAGGTGAGAATGGAGGATTGCACTTGAGGGTCCACACTTAGGCAATCATGAAGCATAGCTCCAAACTCGAAGGTGGAGGACACATGAACAACGCTAGGCAATGACATTCATGGGGCTCCGAAAAAAGTGGAGAATGGAGGATTGCACTTGAGGGTCCACACTTAGGCAATCATGAAGCATAGCTCCAAACTCGAAGGTGGAGGACACATGAACAGCGCTAGGCAATGACATTCATGGGGCTCCGTAAAAAAAGGGAGAATGAAGGATTGCACTTGAGGGTCCACACTTAGGCAATCATGAAGCATAGCTCCAAACTCGAAGGTGGAGGACACATGAACAACGCTAGGCAATGACATTCATGGGGCTCCGAAAAAAGTGGAGAATGGAGGATTGCACTTGAGGGTCCACACTTAGGCAATCATGAAGCATAGCTCCAAACTCGAAGGTGGAGGACACATGAACAGCGCTAGGCAATGACATTCATGGGGCTCCGAAAAAAGGGGAGAATGGAGGATTGCACTTGAGGGTCCACACTTAGGCAATCATGAAGCATAGCTCCAAACTCGAAGGTGGAGGATACATGAACAGCGCTAGGCAATGACATTCATGGGGCTCTGAAAAAGTGGTTGGCAGGACCGAACGGTCCACCGGGTTTTTCCACCTGAAAGGCAAACATGCTTTTTGTATAGAAAAATAAATCATTCGCGAGAGCACCATATCTTAGAGAAACAATATACTTGTGCCAAGGGTAATCTTCCTTGTAACCGAGAATGAAGGGCAGGATGTCAACTTTTAGCTTTTAAATGAACAGGCAGGGGAAACATCGGGCTAAGCTGAAAATAAATCCCTCATAGTGTATAAAACTCACAAGGCAAGTGTTTTATCCTATTCCCAAACCATAACTGCACCATGACTCTATTTTGCACACGACTTCCTATCGAATCAAAGATCAAACGTACGATCACGAACCAATAGGATTTTCTCGAGGGTAGTGTTTTTGGAGAGGAAGCTGGGTGTTTCGGTCTTTTCCTCTTTGTTCAGGTGGGGTGGGATATCGCCAGTCGAGAACGACCTTGAATGGCAATCTAAAGGGGAGAGACACCAAAAATGGGTTTTCCTTTGCCGGCAGTCCCTTACCTTGCTGAAAATTTATCTGGTCTGAAGATCTTCCGTTCTCTTTCTTTCATTGATCGAGAATTGCCTCTTTTCCCTTTTTACTTCCTTTCAATCTTTGATCGGGAATCCTTCTTTCCTTTCTTTTGTTCTTTTCTTTAATTTCATCTTTTTCTTTTTCTTTCTTCCCATTTCTTCCTTTTCTTTCTTTTCACTTCTCCTTCCCAATCCCTTTCCTTGGGAAATCGGGTTTTAGCATTCTATTCGCTCTCCCCTGAGGAAATTCTGTTGTCCTTTGCTTCGGGGAAGGAATGAAGATTCTTTTTTATAGGCCAATGTTCAAAAAGGTCTAAGGTTGTGTTTCAATGAGGTCTTTTATCGTCGGAACCCAATCTTGATATCTGGGGCGAATCAAATTTGGGTGTCAAGGTGTCGATTTCGGGCTGAACTTCCATATTATTCCATAAGGCACGCGCGATAATGATGATTTGAAAACAACGTGCAAAATTAGTCATGGCTACAGCCAGGTGGGCACTCAAGCATCCCGTTTATGGCATTGTGATACTACGGTTGGGAATTTACACGAACAGACCCAACGTTTCCAAGTTATGTTCTTTCATCAGTTCAATGAATTCATCCATTCTTATCTCGGTTATTCCAGAAAATAAACTCTTAGCGTCAGTCCCTTGTTTCCAGAAGATACGTTTGCTCTTTACGAATGATTTATACTTCTTAACTATAACATGTCGACCTTCGCGGTTTTTCTTTCTTTTTCCTTTTTGTTTCATTTTTATATATTCACAAAATTATACACCTGTGGTCCTTTATGAAGAAATTTTCTTTTGTATATCTACACTCTTATACATGACAAACTTTTTCTGTATACACATTGGAACTCTCTCTCTTTACGTCACACGGTCAAACCCTATTTACATTCAAAGATCTTTTTCGTTTTTCTCCAACACACACTTATGGTTCATACAAAAGTTTCTTTATATATACTCGTTCACACACAAGAATCCCTCTACAAGTATTTTTTTTTTATAAAAACCCTTCTATGCACATTTTCCTTTTTCTTTATATACGCAGACATTTATTCACTACACTTCTCTCCTTTTTTATCATGATTTTGGTTCATTTTATTTTTAGGACGACGTTCCTAAAATAATAACAAATTCTACGCGATTCAGGAATTTCTACAAACATTATTGACAACAACGAAATAAGTACCAACGTAACAACTCAAACGATATGTATGTACAAAACAAAAGTCAATCAACATGAAACAAACGTTAGTCCCTTAGTCAAACAAAAACAAAAATAAGATGATATGTAACAGGAAAAAATGGAAACAAAAAGAAATATGGATCAAGGGATCTCCCAATCATGTGGCCCCGCTCCCTCCTAAGAAATCAAGTAAATCGGTCATCTCCTCGTCCTCGCGGGCCTCATCTGCCTCGTCGGGAGCCTCTGCTGGTGCCTCTACTGGCGCCTCTCTTGCCCGGGCCTCAAGCCAATCTCCAGGCCATGCGGCCTCTGCCCTGAACTGGTCCGGAGTAGGGCACAGAAAAGAAGTAAAACCCTGGCTCTGCAGGCTGAGGCTCAACTGGTAAAGACAATCATGGGTCTATACATGCGCCCGGTGGTTGGCCGCCTGCTGGCAAACCAAATGCCACAAATACTGCTCCGTATCAAACGATCCAGCTGGGCCAGCCTGATGAGGTGGCGGCGCGTCTGCGGCCTGCGGAGCATCCCCCTGGGCCTGTCTTTGTGTGCAATACTTCTCAATGAAAGCTCGGGTGATGGGCGGCCGAATCACCTTGCTAGGTGCGACGGGGACTCCGAACGACTGGCAGAGTCCTGTGATCAAAGCAGGAAATCCCAGGGCCCTGTTGGACTTATCCGGGTCCAGAGGGTGCCTGGTAGGCGCCATACCTGCAAATAGATAGATGACATCGGCGATTAACTGAGCCACGTGAATGCTCATCCATGTCAGGATGGCGTACACCAGCTGACACTTCGGCAGGGGGAGGTCGGAATTATGATCGCTGGGCTGGATGTTGCTGAGCAGCAAAGTCATCCAGATCTGAGTCAGGGTGGTCATGTTGGTGCGCATGATCCGCACCCGTCTTCCAGCAACAGTCCGGGCAAAATCCTGCCCCGGTATACATAGCAACTGGGCGATGGCCTCCTCATCGAACCCATCGGACCGGTTCCTCCTCTGGCCATACTCGCGTTCCTGGCCCTCCTCCAGCACTAAAGGGTATCCCAGGAACTGACTGAGAGCATCCGCATCGAACGGGATCCACTGACCCCTCACCCAGGATCGCATATCTCGCACGCCCTCCTCTGTAGGCCAAGCATTAGCATAAAATTCGAGGACTATGTCTGGGTCGAACTTGGCCATGGGGGTAACCAGTGATGCCCACCGTCGGCGAACCATCTCCTCCTGGAAGTCGGTATACTCGTCGTCCCTGAGCTGGACGCGTCGCTCCCGGAGAAATGACCATCCCTTGATGGCCTCGAAGCGCTGTTGGTGCTCAGCACTCCTAAAACGGTGGCTGTCATATTCGGGAGCGGAACTGGTTCCTTCAGCCGCTTTATCCTTCCTAGATCTCTTTGAGGCAAGCTTCCTCGGGGCCATTTCTTGCGAGAACAAACATTTAGAAGTTAGTTTTACAAGATAATGCTTATCTTAACGCAAAAAATGTCATGCTAATCCCTCCGGTTTAGAACGAACTCATGCGCACGTTTAAAGTAACACATTTATGCACATGCGTATGTGTAGAATATCCTACTATTTATATCAACATAGAGGCCATCCAACACATTCTAATTGTCATACATATATATGCATTTGAAAAGAACACACATTCTCACGCTCAAGGCATTGCGTCAAAATTTACACTTAACTATGTCCTAAACATTTGCTATCACAAACTACCTACACACACTCGAAATATATATACCATACAAACTTTCATTGTTTCACTCACACTTATGCATATTGGCAAGATATTTACATTATGCACATACTTGCATTCAAAAGGGAATCCCGTGCTATCATACATTCATTTAGGAAGCGACCTCAATATTCCTTCACCCTTTGCAAAGAATTTCATGCCCCTTATATTTACCTATGTATACACACTATTGCAAGGTGTTTTCCACGCTACCTCTATGCAAAGTATCAAACATGGGGCAGCCCGAATTCGAGCAAAAACTCTCACAAGCAAGTCCTAATTTTCATGCTTTTCTAATTCTAAAACCAAATTTTGGATTCCAAGCCATAACCATGTTTCCTTGCATTGAAGCTACAAGTTTGGGTTCCTAAGCTTGGAATTGCATTTGGGCACCTATTTTGAATCTCCTATGCTGTACCTACATATAAGAAACAGTCCCACTCTCCCAATTTTACAAAATCATATTCATATATCATTGGGGCATTTCACCGAGCACTTGGTGGGCGCATGTTTGGACATAAATTGCAAGAGAATAGGGGCAATGTGGCATGCCCCATTGCTTCAGAAAACAACACAGGCCTAAGGCCTTCTTACACAAATCCTCAACTCAACAAATCAAGCATCAAAGCAACCCAAAACTGCCTCACAAATATAAGCACGTTCTCACAATTTAGAGCATCAAAAGATGAAGAAAACACCTCAATGGGAAGCTAAAAACTCAAGGATTGAATACTTACTTGTTGGAGTGAGTAGAAACACCAAAAATGAAAGCAAAATGCAACCAAAGTGGCTTGAGGGAGCAAAAACCGCAAGCCTTCGTGAGTCCTCTCTTTTGAATGAGGGAGGGGGGAGTTTTTGGATACAAAAACGTTCCCCTCCCTCGTTTTTATATTTTGAAGTGCAGGGGTTGCTCGCCCAGGCGAGCTAACCTGACATTTTTTTTAAGGGTGCATTAACCATGCCTCCCCCCCCCCCCCTCTTATGGGTTAGCGTTTCGCTTACTTGAACCTACTTAAGTTAGAATTAGGCGTCGATTACTTAAAAAACAAACAATAGTAGTAAAATACTACGAATTCAAAGGATATTGGGCTGCCTTGCAGCGATGTTCTCCGCTGGCCCAGCGCCGGGAAGGGGTGACGATTGGTCGGTCGCAATCCTATCCTCCATTCGCCTTCATCCCTAAGTACCTGCAAGTAGGAGACAGACAATATGCGGCCAATCGTGACCGGTCATCGTCTTACCTTGGTTGATTTCTGCCATTGACTTGTCTTGACTTCTGACCGTGGCATGAGACGATTCTGCTCCTTGCTATCACAAGATATGCATGTGCATGTGCATGTATGAATGTTTCTAATGCGATGATTTTATTTTAGTGAAGGCTGGTTAGATTCAATTTTAAATAAGCGTTTGGGGCACCCCATACACCGAGCGAAGAGGGCTCAAGTTATAACAAATCTAAAACACAAGGTTTGAAACCAAAGGGAGGACTGAAACCTCGCCCATCTTTTCTTTTCAAAGAAACGAGGCAAATACAGTGAATGGGAATCCCTAGAGGAAACCAAGAAGAACGAGAAAAACTCAAAAATAAAAACATGCAACGGTCCTCTCGATTGCCCCAGACTTCAAGCGTAATATCGTTTAATTACATCGGAGTTCACGGGCGAGGGCAACTCCTCGCCATCCTTGTGGGTGAGTATCAGAGCACCCCCAGAAAAAGCTCTTTTCACCACGAAAGGTCCTTCATAATTCGGGGCCCATTTGCCTCGATTATCTTTAACAGCATGGGACATTTTCTTCAGCACGAGGTCCCCCTCGTTGAACTTGCGTGGGCGTACCTTCTTGTCGAATGCGTTCTTTATCCTTCATTGATACAAACGCCCATGGCTCATGGAGGCCAAACGCTTACCTTCAATAAGATTGAGTTGGTCGTATCGTGCTTGGGCCCACTCTGATTCTTCTAGGCCTGATTCCGCCATTATCCTCTGAGAAGGAACCTCTACCTCAAATGGGAGCACTGCTTCCATCCCATAAACCAAGGAATACGGCGTTGCCCCAGTAGAAGTTCGTACCGAGGTTCTATACCCGTGCAGGGCGAAAGGAAACATCTCATGCCAATCTTTGTATGACACTGTCATCTTCTGAACAATCTTCTTAATATTTTTATTCCCAGCCTCTACAGCCCCATTCATCTTTGGCCGATAAGGGGTGGAGTTATGATGCTGGATCTTGAAATCTTCGCACATTTCCTGCATCATCTTATTGTTCAGATTGGTGCCATTGTCAGTAATGATCTTCCTGGGGAGTCCGTATCGGCGAATCAGCTCCTTCTTTATGAATTTGACTACCACACTTCTCGTGACATTAGTATAAGAAGCCGCTTCGACCCACTTGGTGAAGTAATCTATCGCCACAAGAATGAAGCGGTGACCATTCGACGCTTTGGGTTCGATGGCCCCAATAACATCTATTCCCCACATGGAAAAAGGCCAAGGAACGGACATAACGTTCAGAGGATGTGGCGGAACATTGACATTGTCCGCGTATGCCTGACATTTATGACACTTCCTTACATGAGCGCAACAATCGCTTTCCATGGTGAGCCAATAATAACCGGCCCTAAGGATTTTTCTGGCCATAGCATGCCCATTGGCATGTGTCCCAAAGGAACCCTCGTGGATCTCCTCAATCATGAAGTTCACCTCTTTGGCATCTACGCATCGTAGGAGGGTCATGTCGTGGTTTCGTTTGTACAGGATGGTACCACTTACAAAGAAACCAATAGCCAATCTCCTCAACGTCTTCTTGTCATTGTCAGAAATCTCTGGTGGGTATTCTTTGTTCTCGATATACTGTTTGATGTCGAAATACCACGGTTTCCCATCCCGCTCTTCCTCTATTGCATAACAATATGCCGACCTGCCTTGAGATTTGAATTCGATGTACGGCAGATCCCCATGTGGGGCAAGTTGAAACATGGATGCCAGGGTGGCTAATGCATCAGCCATTTGATTCTCTTCCCGAGGTATGTGGTGGAAGGAAATGTCGTCAAAGTACTTGGCTAACCTCAAAATGTGAGTTTGATAGGGTATCAACTTCGGATCCCTAGTTTCCCATTCTCCTTTCAACTGGCGTATCACCAAAGCTGAGTCTCCATACACCTTGAGTAGTTTTACATCAAAATCAATGGTCGCCTGAACCCCGAGGGCGCATGCTTCGTACTCGGCCATATTGGTGGTACAATCAAAACCTAGCCTAGCCGTGAAAGGAATACACTGATCATCCGGGGATACAAGGATTGCCCCTACTCCATGGCCCAAAGCGTTAGATGCCCCATCGAAGCAAACAATCCATTTGTCTATGTCCTCGTGCATCCGCTTCTCTTCAAACAGGGCCATGATATCTTCATCTGGGAACTCGGGGTGCATCGGCCGATAATCCTGGAGGGGTTGCTGGGCCAAATAATCTGCTAAGGCACTTCCCTTTACCACCTTTTGGGTGACGTAAACGATATCGAATTCAGATAATAGTACCTGCCACCTAGCGATTCGTCCCGTGAGGGCAGGTTTCTCAAAGATGTATTTCACGGGATCCATTTTGGAAATAAGCCACGTGGTATGGCTGAGCATGTACTGCCTAAGCCGATGTGATGCCCATACCAGAGCACAACACGTCCTTTCCAGCATTGAGTAATTCATCTCACATGCGGTAAACTTCTTGCTCAGATAGTAGATGGCTTGCTCCTTTTTCCCAGAATCATCATGCTGACCCAACACGCACCCCATAGACTCGTCCAACACGGTCATGTACAGGAAAATAGGTCTTCCTGTTACAGGTGGCATGAGCACCGGGGGATTTGCGAGACTCTGTTTGATCTTCTCGAAGGCCTCTTGGCAGTCACTGTTCCACAGGACCGCCTGGTTCTTACGTAATAGCTTAAAAATGGGCTCACAGGTAGGGGTGAGTTGCAAGATAAATCTCGCGATATAATTCAACCTGCCCAAAAACCCCCGAACCTGCTTCTCCGTGCGTGGTTCCGGCATTTCAAGGATGGCCTTCACTTTCTCGGGATCTATCTCTATCCCTTTCTGACTTACGATAAATCCTAGCAACTTCCCTGACTTTACCCCAAAGGTGCATTTGGTTGGGTTTAGTTTTAATTGGTATTTCCGCAACCTTCCAAACAACTTACGCAGATTGACAAGGTGTTCGTCCTCAATCCGAGACTTGGCAATCATGTCATCTACGTAGGCCTCTATTTCCTTATGCATCATATCATGGAACAACGCCACCATGGCACGCTGATAGGTTGCCCCAGCATTTTTCAGCCCGAAGGCCATCACTTTATAGCATAATGTCCCCCATAAGGTGACGAAAGTGGTCTTCTCTACATCTTCAGGTGCCATCTTTATTTGATTATACCCCGAGAAATCATCCATAAATGAGAAAAGGGCGAATTTGGCTGTATTATCTACCAATATATCAATGTGTGGCAGGGGAAAATTGTCTTTAGGATTGGCTCGGTTCAAGTCCCGGTAGTCTACACACATTCGAACCTTGCCGTCCTTTTTCGGGACTGGGACAATGTTGGCCACCCACTCCGGGTACTGCGCCACAGCTAAGAAACCCGCATCAAACTGCTTCCTTACTTCTTCTTTAATTTTTAAAGACATCTCGAGTCTCATTCTTTGTAACTTTTGCTTAACCGGGGAAGACCCAGGATTCAAAGGCAACTTATGTTGCACAATGTCGGAATCCAGACCGGGCATGTCTTGATATGACCATGCAAAGACATCTTGATACTCTTCAAGAAGGGTTATCAAGCCTTGGCGGATAGGCGTGGTCATACCGGTTCCTACCTTTACTTCTTTCTTTTTTTCCGTGGTCCCCAAGTTTACCAATTCGGTTTCTTCTTGGTGAGGCTTCATTTCACGTTCTTCCTGAGCGACCAACCTCTCCAACTCTGATGACAGGATGTCCTCTTCCTCTTCCTTGTTTATCGTTTGGCTTATATCTCGATCGAAATCGATTGTCAAACCCTCGTTGTTAGGATCCTCAAAGAATCGACCCTTATATCTATACCAAACAATACAAAAGAAACAAAAACATGCAAAATGATATGAGAAAAGGTGGAACTGCAAGAACAGATGAAACAAGATCTCTTTGTTTATTTAATAAGGTAGGTTTCACAAAACAAAAGAGAAAGGAAATCTATAGGCTCTAATTACATTGAATCAGCGGTATAGACTTCTGACTGGCTTATCACGCGCCAGTTCCCCACTTGGGAATTAGGGTGGCATGGTTGCACAAAACTTGGTGGGTCTTGAGGGAACTCCTTTTCTATTGCGGCCACCTCTTCCTCGGACACCATTCCAGCGCTGGTGAAACATTGGCTAATACGGCCGGGCCATACCCTATCCGCCCGAAATCTTGATGGCACATTCCTCCTCCCCGGCATCCCGGGTTCATACCCTAATCCATACTTGTTTGGATTTCCCTTGATATCGACCACATCGGCATTTCCGAGGCCGTCCTTGCCTAGACCCATTCCGGGCTCAAATCCGTTGCTGAGCATAACACGCGCCACCATTATGGCCGCGTTGGAGAGAGAAGGCAGCAACGGACTTGGTTCCACAGAGGCGCAGCTCACCACTTCGAAGGATTGGAAAGCCGTTTCCAATGATTCTTTTGCCGCTTCTACGTATGGGGCGAAGGAGGGGCAGCTCACTAACATATCCTCTTCACCCGACACTATCACTAAAAGTCCACCCACTGCGAACTTCAATTTCTGGTGAAGCGTTGAAGGGACCACTCCCAGCGCATGAATCCAAGGTCTTCCCAAGAGGCAGCTATAGGCGGGATTTATATCCATTACTTGAAACACCACATTGCAAGTGTGGGGGCCTATCTGAATGGGAATGTCGATTTCCCCTATCACTTCCCGTCGACTACCATCAAAGGCTCGCACCACCATCGAGCTCAGTTTTAAATGTGACGCACTAAAAGGAAGCTTTTCCAAAGTGGTCTTCGGCATTACATTCAAACTTGATCCATTGTCGATAAGCACCTTTGCGACAACATGGTCCATACACTTTACCGACACATGAAGAGCCTTGTTGTGTCCTCTCCCCTCTACGGGAATCTCATCTTCCGCAAACGCGATATAATTGTTGGTGGTTATATGATTAACGATGCCTTCGAAACCCTCCACTGAGATATCATGGGCTACATGGGCATCATTGAGGACTTTTATCAATAGCGTACGATGAGGCTCGGAGTTTATGAGCAGTTCAAGCAACGAGATCCTTGCTGGAGTTTTATTCAGTTGCTCGACTACCTTAAACTCGCTTTGTTGGATGAGGCGAAGGAACTCATAGGCCTCTTCCAAAGTCACCGTCTTACCTTGAAGACCTTCTTTCTTTTCAGCCCCTCTTACCACTGGAGGATCTACTTCTTTCGAGGGGGTGGCTACGTCTGTGGGCTCTTGGACCATGGGCGCTTTTTCCTTGGAGGGCAACTCCGTCGGGTGAGGGGAAGCGAACACCCGACCACTGCGGGTTATGCCACTGAGGCCGGTGATGTTGGTCACCTTAGCTGACAGGGAGTCAACTTCGGTCGCAACTCTTTCACTGAACGCGGGAGGGGTATACTTCCACGGAACGACCTTATTACTTTGATATGCAAATGGCGTTGGCTTGGGCACTGTCCGGGGATACATGGGTGTGGAGCCGGTCCCTTTCCTAGTAAAACATATCACTAGGGCCTTGGGGGTTAGAGGAACCTTCTTCTCTTCCGACTGCATGCAAATTTGTGGTTCTTCCCTCCCTCCTATGGACACTTCAAGCTTCCCGCAATCCATGAACCGTTGAAGCAATTCTTCCACCGCGGGGCAGGTTTCCATGTCATGTGACTTCCCGAGGTGAAACAAACACTCGTCCCTTTCGCCTCCGCCACGGGACACCATGCACGCCGCTTGCAGTGATTGATAGATGAAGCGTCTAGAAGTAGCCACCTCTCTTAATCTCTTTGCCCGCGATGGCCCATCCTCTTCGACAACGTTCACGCTAGCCCCTCCATGACTAGTTAGCGGGTTGGTTTCAACATTTGGGCCTTCCTCCTGAAACGATAGCCAGCCGGCACTAATCAGGTGCTGCACCTTATACTTGAACGGGATGCAGGAGTCAATGTTGTGTCCGGGAACTCCACTATGGTACGCACACTTGGCACCCGGGTCATACCACTTGGGGTAGGGTGGCTGGAGGACCTTCCCGGGTATGGCCACCACCAAGTGATTCTCCAATAATGAAGGCCATAACTCGGAGTATGCCATGGGAATAGGAGAGAAGTTATCTTTCGGGGGTGGGTGTTGTGCATATTTATAGCTCGCGCCGGGGGCTGTATTATTAACTGGTCGGGGAGCGGCTGGAGCTGTGCGTTGGGCTGGCGCTCTTTCTGTTGCGGGTGGTCTTTTTACTTGAGCCGGGAGGGAACTCTCGGCTCGGATTAAAAATTTTGGGGGATTGGGCTGGTATGAGCTTTGGATATTTTGGGGTGCTTTCATCCACGTCGGGGCAGTGGTGACCGCGTGGGCGTCTCCTTCCTTTTTCCTCGCGCCCACTACTGGGGCTCTTCTGTTGTTGTTGGGGGCCACATTGGAAGCATATTCGAACTTGCCTTTTCGTAGTCCAGATTCAATCCTTTCTCCGGCGAAGACGAGATCCACAAAGTTAGCTGGCATGTAGCCTATCAGCTTTTCATAGTAGAATGTGGGTAACGTATCTACCATAATTGTGATCATCTCCCTCTCCGTCATAGGCAGTACAACTTGGGCTGCAAGATCTCTCCATCTTTGGGCATATTCCTTAATGGACTCATGCTCTTGCTTAGTCATACTCTGAAGCTGGTTCCGATCGGGAGCCATATCCGTATTGTACTGGTACTGCCTAATGAAGGCAGTTGCCAAGTCCTTCCATGATCGGATCTGGGAAGCTTCCAGATTGGTATACCATGCTACAGCTGCTCCGGCCAAGTTGGCTTGAAAGAAATGGACCAACAACTTTTCGTCCGCAGAATACGCCCCCATTTTTCAGCAATACATCCGAAGATGCCCTTTCGGACATGTTGTCCCTTTGTACTTATCAAAGTCCGGTACTTTGAACTTGGGAGGAATGACGATATTGGGTACGAGACATAAGTCCGCTAGATCCGAGAATGGGTAATTGTCGAGGCCCTCGACTGCTCTCAACCTCTCTTCAAGCGCCTTAATCTTTCCCTTATCTTCCACGAAGGGAACAGATTCTTTTACGGGTGTGGGTGAAGTCGGGATATGGCGGACTATGTTTGGTTGGGGTAATTCATGGGGGGACGGATCTTTGAGGTGGAGCAGGGGACCGAGATAGGTATCTCCTTCCTCATCGTCTTGCCCGGGATAGTCGTCAT
This sequence comes from Glycine max, assembly GCF_000004515.6. Lineage (NCBI taxonomy): Eukaryota > Viridiplantae > Streptophyta > Magnoliopsida > Fabales > Fabaceae > Glycine > Glycine max. The sequence continues at coordinate 12,998,481 of NC_038245.2, forward strand.
AAGGTGGGAGCTGCCCCTCGAAAGTAGGGGCTTGGCTTAAATCTTCCGGGGTGGCACGGGGAGTGAATTCCGGAGGTAAGCCATAAGGATAAGCTTGTGGGCTATACCTTCGACCAAACACTGCCGTGTTTCTGTCTCGGCCCGGATTTAAGGTGGGCTGCAGCACCGGCTCCGCTTCCCTAACTATACTGGAGGCGGTTGCAGTGGCTTTATCCTCTATAGTTTTCTGGAGATTTAACATGACCTCCGAGATGGAAGCCATTTGATCTTTTAAGGCCGATAGATCGGCCTTCATCTGTTCCTGCACGCCCTCTTCATTATCCATTTTTCTGGATCGAGTGTTATAGGGGTGCCTTGGTGTTTTCTTAGTTATGATGAAATTCCTAAAGAAATAAACAACGGTGAGTATGCCACCAAAACATGAATATGCAAATGAATGATCGGAGCACTTGGATCCACCCCAAGGGTTTTTTAGATAACATGATGAGTTCAGAACTTCTCATTTTATAAAAAGAACAAGGCTTTCATCTAGCCAAGATTATACAAAGGGGTTACAAGAGAACCTAACGGTTTCTAATTATGTGGGCCATCAAATCTATCATGTGTTGACAGTAATTGATTAGCCCATGAATCTCCTCGGGGGCCGTACACACTTCGGCCATGGCTTTTGCTTTGGCTAATAGACGCGGGAGGTCTTGACTTCCATTCAAGGTCAAGGCGAACCTATCCATCCACATAGTCGCTTCTTGATGCAATGCATCAATCACCCTCCCTCTTGCTTCTTTTTCGGCGTACACTTGTGCAAAATCCTCCACTAGCTTTTGTTCATGGGCCACAGACTGGTTCAACTCTTCCTTGTATTGCCCTATGATAGCTAGCATGCTTTGCTCTGTGGCTTCCAAGTGTTGAGCCAAACTCCTCTTGGATCTTGCGCACGCAGCTAACTCTTCTTTTAAGATCATGCCATGCACTCGTGACCGGTCTCTTTCCTCTCTTTGGAGCTTGAGCTCATTGTTGCTACCCCACAATGCTCCTCGGAATTTCTCTCGGCCATATTCCTCCTTGCGGGCCCTTTTAGTTTCTTATTCAAGGGCTCTTGCAGTGGCCGCGTTTTCCTCTTGTAACTCGGTGCACTCTTTCCGGATGTGTGTAGCGGTTGATTTGAACTTCTCCTTGGCGAGTCTCGCCTTCCCTAGATCTAATTTGAGAGCTTGGACTTCTTCATCTTCCTCCAGAGCTTCGAAGTTCTCCTCATTGATAACTTTCAATTTGGAGAGCCAATCTAACCCTCGCGTGTGAACTCTTAGCCATCCATGATTACCACCGATGACGCCGTTTCGGATGCCTCTAAGCTCCTTGTCTTTCTTCAACGGACTTCTACACGCCTTGTGGACTCTTTGTATCACCTGGAGACTTTGCGCGCCTAGATCCCTCACAAGGAAAGGCGAGAGACTTTCTTCGGTTGGCGCTCCCCTCATGGGGTACCCTAGCTGTCTTATGGCGAGTGCAGGATTATAATTAATACAACCCCTAGTCCCTATCAATGGAACATTAGGGTAGTCCCCACATGAGAAGAGAACTCCTTCCTTGCCTTCCTTCCAACGAGAAAACCAATTGATTGCGTTGCCTCCTATTCCAGCCAAATGTTGGTCCCAATCGACTCTTCCTTTTTCGGCGCATGAGCGATAGCTTTGAAGCGGACACGGGTGTCTTGTGTCTTGTTGGAATAGGTGTGAAACCAACCACACACAGAGAGCGGGTAAACAACAGACAATCCGTGCACTGTTTTTCTCACATCTCCGGTCAAAGGTATCAAACAAATCTGCCAAGATAGCCACCACTGGACTCTCCTTGCTATGGTGATACGCGAGGAAAGCGTCAATGGTGGCTAAGTCCACCAAACCGTCCACATTCGGAAAGAGGACAACCCCAAAAATCAACAAAGCTAGTATATCCGCAAACAGGCCCCACTTCTCTTGGCTCTCCATATCCCTTGCCTTGCCTTGCCTTCCAAGTATTTCTGTGGCAGGCCCACTACGCCGTTGCGAGTTTGCTTCATGCGATCCAACTCTCTTGCCGAATCCCCGACCACAACTGCAATCTTGCTCAAGGAGGGAAGAAACCCGGAGAAAAGATACGGTTTTCTCCCCCCAAGAGGGCATCCTAGTATCTCCTCAAACTCTTCAATAGTCGGTACCATTTGGAAGTCCCCAAACGTGAAGCACCTCAGTGGCTGGTCATAGTATTGGGCGAGGGATACGACAGCCTCCGTAAATACCTCCGCCGCGGTCAAATCTAGAATCTTTCTGTACACTTTGCGAAAGGCTTTCCTTTGGAGAGGTCCCATCAATCATCCCAATTCCTTGAGGCTGGTGACATCTAGACTTTTAACCTTGACTTGATAAAACCTTTTGCCGTTTTGATTTGTCCCCATCATTTACCTAAAAAAGGGGTGGATCAAGACTCCGACATGAATGATGCAATGCGTATGCATGAAACGGAAAGAAAACAACACAAAAGGATAATTCACACATACGAGACTGCAAGGATCCAATTTTAATGCTACGTTTTAGGCATGATGGCGCCTCAACGTAGTATTAAAAAGGACATGTATTACCCTAAAGAAACCAAACATCACTAGCAAAACTATAAACTGGTGCTATTTACCAAAAAAATGCATGAGAACGATTGGCACGGAGCGTGTTTGCTCTTTTGCCCCTATTTGGGAACCTATAGGACAATATCTAGGGGTCTCTAATAACTACTCCCCAACAATTCATAACTCACACGGCTATTTTCTAGAGGTATCATCACTCAAGATAACAATATTGTGGCGGTATGGAATACCAGCGACAACACATTATAAAGAGAGAAAGCTCTAGACGAGGTTTCACTATTATCAAGCAAGTCGGAGACCTAGCATGATAATAGATTCACCTCCACTCCTTAAATTCCCATGAACCTGGGTATAGGCCCCCTTTTTTACTCAAACCCGTGGGTGCTTAGAATGCAGTGTAAAGAATGCAAAGTAGACAACAGTTATTTACATTTTACACAGTTCAACAAAATGCACACACAAAGTTTCACAATTCCACAATTCTTTAAAATAGGCCTAACTCACAAAAAGGTCCCCAGTGGAGTCGCCAATTGTCGCAACATGCCCTTTCGCGGGCGAGCGAAGGCGAGGCTCACGGGTGCGCTTTCCAAAGGAGGAAAGATGCACGGAGTCGCCACCAACGTTTATTTGTGGAAAACATCGGGAAAACCGAAGGAAACCAGTCAAAATGAAAATTCTAAGTTCGGGAGTTGTATTTACGCTTGAGAAAGGTATTAGCACCTCTCACGTTTGTCTCAAAGGACAACAACCTATTTTTTTAGAATTGTGGAAATTGTGTTACCTTAACTTTTATTTCTTTTTATTTTTTGAGGTCGACAAAAGCGAGGCTCTTGCTCCTACGTACCCTCTATCAAAGAGGAAATCAGACCTACGTAGTTCTTTCTTATGCGTGAATCAAGTGATTCTTTTTACTTGAAAGGTGATCATTTTAAGGCGTTGGACCTTAAAAATGATCCATTTTACTTGGTAAGAAACTGAAATGATAAACTTTCAAAACCCTATTTTTTGTGGATGAGCTTGACTAGGCGAGTTGATTTTAGCCTTAGTTTCACTTTAGTTATTAGTCGATTCAATTAAGAATGAGAAATCCCAAAGAGAAAACGTCCGATTGATTTTTTGCTTTATTTTACTAAAAGGGTATTTTTTATTATTATATTATTATTTTACCTCTTTTTTTATTTCCAACGTGGTTACGGCACGACCGAACGGTCGGAATTCATCTTAACCAAAATTAACGGATGATACAATTCAAACGATCGGTAGAAATTTATTTTATTTTTAGATTAGGCGAGAAATGACTTAAATAAATGACTGAAGCACGTCAAAAGAGGGTATAGAAAGCGAATGAAAATGAGAATAAAAATACATGAAACAAAATGTGGACCACCACGGGTACATAGAATGAATTGAAAAGCTCGGTTTGAGGTACTTACCCATTGAAGACTGAAGAAAACGAAGAACGAACGATGAATGTTGAAGAACGGTCGAGAACGACGAAGAACGATGAAGAATTTCCACAGAATCGCTTACGGAAGCACTTCGACTCGATTTTTCTTCACGAAAACGTGTTTTTTGCCCAAAATAGTCGAAATGCATAGCCAAAGGAGTCTTGAACATTTTGAAACAGCTCCCCCCTCCCCTATTTATAGAAAAAAAAGGAGGTGCTTGCTGCCCAGAGACTTAATGAAGAAGATTTCTAAGCGCACCTGAATTACTAAGTTCACCCCCCCTTTTCGTATTTTACGGAAAAGTTATAGAAGCCTTACGGAAGTGTTTTCGAATTTGATTTTCATCTTTTTTCTCTTCCCTTTCACCAATGTTAAGGGGAATATGCTTACCCAAGGTTTTCGGAAATTTTACGGAAGTACTACGGAAGTCGCGGAAGCCCTGGAAACCATTTTTCAAAAACGTGGAGGAGCTTGCCGTCCAATTGCTTCCTCCGTAAGCAACCCAACTTCCAAAATGTTCCAGAAGGGCCTAGACTTGAATTGCTATTTACACCCCTATCTTGATAAGTTCACCCGACCTTCTTTCGTAATTTACGGAAAAGTTACGGAAGCCTTACGGAAGCATATATGACTTAACTTTCATCTTTTTTCTCTTCCCTTTCACCAATGTTAAGTAGAATATGCTTACCCAAGGTTATCGGAAATTTTACAAAAGTATTACAGAAGCCGCGGAAGCCCCGGAAACCATTTTTCAAAAACATGGAATAGCTTGCCGCCCAATTGCTTCCTCCTTAAGCAACCCAACTTCCAAAATGTTCCAGAAGGGCCTAGATTTGAATTGCTATTTACATCCCTATCTTGATAAGTTCACCCCCCTTTACCTTTTTTGGTGATTCTTTTTCCGTAACGTTACGAAACTTTACGAATTTCGTAACGATACTTATTTTCTTTCCGTAAGGTTACGGATCCTTACGGATCATGTATTTATTCCTTTTTAGCTTTCGAAGAAGTTACGGAAACTCACGGATTGCGTAACAACACCTCCTTTTGGTTTTCGCCACATTACGGAATTTCACGGATCGCGTAAGCCTGCTTCCTTTTGATTTCCGGCATGTCTCGGGACTTCACATATTGTGAAACAAAGGATGCCAAGTATCTCAAAGCGGCCGATCAAAGGTTGCATATTATCAAGTAATAATCCCCAGACGAAATTAGGGTATGACAATCTCCATCAACTCCATGCTACTCTCTGCTTGGTCACTGTCCTACTCCTTCATGCAAGCTCTGCCAAGCACATTAGGCTCAAGGGTTCCCTTGAAGACGTATCTAACGGCAAACCCAAAATGGAAGTGGTAGAGACTAGGACAAACCAAACAGAGCCCAAAAATAGAAACTTGAAAGACTCATAATTGAATGGTAGCCACAACACGTGAAGATTTCGGGGTCTCGAGGTCAACTTCTACAATTGGTTCGAGGAGAAGGGGAAGACACCAAAATAAAAGGGAGCCACTAAAAGAAGGGGGGGGGGGGGGGGGGAGAGAGATTACTTCTACTAGGACAATTCTTGCTTCTTATATTAGGTGACTTTAGCCACAAAGAGAGATGGGGTCTTAGGTGAGAGTTTTGTAAAAAAGGGAAAAGAAAATGTGAGGATAGACTAATTGCTGTAAATATATTTTAAAATAATTATACAATTTCAAAAAATTTAAATAAACTTTAATTTTTAATATAAATAAATTTTAAAATATTTCTTATAAACACACAAAAATAAAGTACACATTAAAATAGTAACCACAATTTCAAAAAAGAAACACTCAAATTAAAATAATTAATATTAAAAATTATTATATTTACATTATTTTCGTATTTATACTTTTGATATAGGTATTGTATCATTATTTGAAGAAAGAATAAACTATAATAAATTTAAATAGACTTATTTTTTTTACGACAATATCTATATAATTAGAAATACAACTAATCATCTTGCTCAATTTTACTATAATTATATTTAATACACATCTAAATATTTAATTAAAAATTAATAATTTTATTTGTGTACATATTTCCAAATTTATGTCAAAAAGAAATATAAAAAAAATATTCAATTGAAATTATTTATATGAGAGATTTGCAAGCATACTCCAATTTTAGTTGGAGTGTGTCAACAACCTACACCAAAATATGTTGGACAAGAAAACAATCATTTCTTTATTTCATTTCATTTATTTTAGGTACATATTTGGAATTTAATCAAATTTATACAATTAAATAAATAAATAATCAATATAAATTAGATTTTACGATTTAAAAATAATGTGAGTCTGTACTAAAAAAAAGAGCGTGAGTAGTTGATAGATACTTGAGTTTCTATTTTGATTATTAAAAATTAGTTTTTGATATTCTTATACATGTTTTTATTTTACAAATTTAAATAAATGTTAATTTTCATAATTTCGATATTAAGTAATAACATTAAATGTTATGTTACTACTCATTCACATTCTTTAAAAATATCAAACGAAAAAGAGAAAGAAATTGAATTTTAAAATATAAAAAAATATCTTTCAATACTTTAGTGCCATTTTAGAAATTCAAAATGGTAATTACAGGAATCACTATGCGTCAAAAATAAATTCATCATAACTAATATAATTAAAATACTTAAATTGTAAGGTAAATGTTCATTTTTCCCTATTTCAATTTTCTATTCTCCAATTATAATTAATTTCTCTCCATTATAACCTAATATAAATAACAATTACGATAGTTTTTTGTTTTTGCACTATTTCCTTTTTAATAAATGCTAGGTTTGCACTATCTCCTATGATTCCTCCATTTCTGTCTTGCATTAGCACAAAGTTTCAACCTTAGCATGATTTTAGGTGCAAGTGAATAATTTCATGACAAATATGATTTAAAAAAATATTTATTTGTGTTATCTTCTCACATTTTCTTCCTTTCTTCCACTTCTTTTAATTGTGTTTGTTAAAAAATGTTATATTACTTACAATTCAAGTGTGTTTCTTTTTCCACTAGTTGCAATTGTTAGGTTTGGTTTTATATTTTGTTAATGAGTTTAGTTCGTGTTCCATATACATCAATTTGTATTTTTGATTATTGATTTCATCTACATTTTCATCATGTTTTTTTTTAAATAATCTCATACAGTATAATTTTTGTTTCTTATATATAGTGGAATCACTTATTTTATTCTATAATCCCATTCCATTTCAAGGGCTGATAGTTTTTGTTGGAGAAAAAAATTAGGTAAAAAATTGCATGTTTTACTTATTATAAAAATTGCATCTTTATTTTCTTTGATAAAATGTTTCGGACATGTGAAGAAATATTTATTTCAACAATTTACATACATTTACAACTTTTTATAAAAACAATAATTATTTTCTAGTAATACATATTATCTTCCTTTTATTAAATTAAACTATTTTTTTAAATATTTTTCTTATTATATATCAAAGCAAATAATTTAATAAAAACTTGAATAATCTTTTTTCGTTCTACCTCTATATTATTTAATATAAAATCACCATATAACTATACAAATAAACTTTATCCGGTGAACTAAAGATGTTACAAGTTTCAACGCTCTTAACCTTAAGAACCAAGTGAGTATTTTTAAGGAGGAAGGAAATGAAGGGTTTGGGAGTAGCTATTCAGATTTTTAGAAGTTTAAGGGAAGGGTTGTAGAGGCTACTAGGACTCTTCCTTCACACAAAGCCATGTTTCTAAACACACTCCTTCTTTCACTTATTTACTAAACCCAATTAATTAAAGTCCTAAGAACAGAAGTCCAACATATCTTAACTCACCACTAACAAGAAAAATAGAACATTCATTTAGTCTATTTTTCTTTCAACAACATAAAATAAATTTAATTATTCTTAGCATAGAATTAAAATTATTTAATCATGTATTAAGAAAATAACATCGTTCTACTCTTTATATATCTTTATATAATATAATTTCCTTTTTGTCTTGAAAAAAATTATTTTATTTCTTGTAAAATTTGACATTGATTAATCTTAATGTAGAATTTAGATAACCCTCGTATTTATTTTTGTAATTATTAATAATATTTTTTTCTTATAAAACGTAATTAAAATCAAACTAAAGTAACGTACAGACTTCTTTTTTTTTGAATGCTGGCCTAAAGTGCCCCTAGACCCCAAATAAATTAAAAGTCATTAGAACCTAAAGTATATATATTATTTTTTTTATCATCATATTGATATGACATAATTTTTATATTGGAAATAGTAAATAATAACTAATATTTGTAAAAGATCATAAACGCACATAAAATAAATATTTTTCTTTCAACATAATTTATTTTATACTTAAAGTTCAACTAGAATTCAATTAACATATTTAAGAAGTACAAAACTGCTTTTGACATAGCTAATAGCAAAATCTGGAACATAATGAAAATTAATGGAATCAGCCCAAAGATTGATACCATGCCTAACGAACCCATCAGCTAAGGCGTACGTAACAACTCCCAAACGGAATTGTATGGTTCTTGACACGCATCTAAACAGAAAACAGGTATTGGTTGTAGACTTGTAGTCATTTAATAAAACAAAAAACGAGAGAGGTTCATCTACCTTTCAAGTATTAGGCAGTTCAAACTCATAGTTCTGAAAAGTCACGACGCCCCTTATGTCGAACTTATGTTTTTTTCTTTTAAAGATGTTTAAATAATAATAATAATAATAATTTAAAATCCATTTGGGAAATTCAGTAATTTGTGAATTAAAAAAAATGTTAAAGAGGGTAAAGAAGAAAAAAAGGATTAGGAGTTGGTTTATGTCATGTTCGCTCTTAAAATTTAAATTTGAACATAACTTAATTCTATAAAAAAATGTTTGTAGATTAAAAACTATTCTTCACTTAAATATATATACTATTTTTTTCATATCAAAACTGAATACCTCGAAATAAAATTTGTTTTATTTAATTATATGCAAATGATATGATAATAGTCCAATAATAAGTAGCCTACTATACCTAAGTAAAATCACTACAATACACTCTACTACTATTTTAAAATTTAAATTTAAGTCTAATTCATTACAATAAATTAGCTAATAAAATAAGAATCCTCCTCGCTCACTTATAAACCCTTTAAAAAATACCCTTGTCAATAACTAATGTGGATTTCCTACTCATAGTATTCATAATAGCCTATTTGAAAACTCATTGAAAAAGAAAAAATCATGTTTAAAATGTAAAAGTTATAATTATTAACTTGATTTACATTCAAAACGTAAAAAAATACATCTAGAATATGAAACCAAAAACAAGCTATAAAAAGAATCCTAAGGAATATTTCCTTTATAATATCAATATTAAAAAGAAAATGAAGTCTTATTCAATTTATGAATATTTGATTAATGTGTTTGTTCAACATTGCCAAATGCCAATGCAACACTGTACCAGAAAGAGTATCCCAATTCCCTGCCCACCAAAAATAGTATCCCAATCCCCAAACTGATATTAGTTTTATTGTAGTCAGAAGAAAAAGGCACATATCATCAACAGGATCGTTGCGACACCAATTTTGGATTCCCACAAAATTACCACTATTTTTATCATTTTTTGTCTATTACTGCCGCCATCTATACACAATATTAAATATTTAACTGATTTAGATTGAATTTTTAAAACTACTAGCGTGCAGTGCCTATGTTTTGCACGGTTAAAAAAACAGTAATTTTTTTTTAAACAAACAGAAAGAAAAAGAGTAAAAGAAGTAAGTAAAAAAACTATATTAGTAATATTGTCCGGTCAACATGTAACATATGACTGGACAGTTATTATATATATTGAGATTACCAACAACAATATTTTTTAAAATCTTTTGTATATAATTTTAGATATTTAAATCTAAGTCCGATCAAAAAATTGAGATTAGATACAATTAATATCACACATCACTTTTTTCTTTTGTTAAAAAAAATAGATAAGTTCTCTATGTAAAGACAACTTATTTCTAATGAACCAAGATTACTCTCAAGGTGATAGTGGTATCACCATTATCCCCTTGAATTATAAACAAGAAAGAAAGAAAAAATAATAATGTAAAATATACCTTTTTTTAATATACTTTGTGAGATCCAAATAGTAAAGTATTAGGCAAGACACAATGCTGGAAAAAAAAAACCCAAGCAAAATGAAGCACACATTGGTTATGAACTTTATAAGATCCAAAGAATAAAAGTGTTAGGCTAGACACAATGCTGAAAAAAAAAAAAAAGACCCAAGCAAAATGAAGCCAGCATTGGTTATGAAACAGTTGTTATTGACACCTACTCCATTTGCTATTTGCTCCTACAAAAATAAAAGCCATGAGAAAAGACCTTCTTACCCCTCAAATCAAAACAATCACCCTCCCTCTTCCTCTTCACCTTTCTTGTGCCCCCAAACCTTCTTCTCACTTCGACTAGATCCGCGCACCACCAAAATTGTCCCAATAGCAACAACTTCAAATCCATCCCTCACCGTGCCACCCCCAAGCCATCACATTCACACACTATCTTTGCCCAAATCTAAACTAGTGACCCAAACATCGGCCATGCGCACCACCACCACCATAGTCTAAACAACTTCGCGTGCCGCTTCTAACTCCAAATCCATGCGCATGCAACCCCCATGACCTAGCCACCACTATGCCGCCACAACACAAATACACAACCCTTGCACCTCCATCTGTGTTGTCGTGCATCCTCAACATCACTGTGTTCAACACACTTTTGATTTGCATCATTCAAGACCCATTGACCCAGATCTTCACCACCTCCAATTATTATTGAATATACACAGAATCAACTTTTTGTTTTTGTAATATAAGGGTGTAAAAAAATGTAATGGAAATACAATTAAGTGTATATTCAATAAAGCGAAATCTAGTTTCTGTTACTTTTTTTTTCAAGCCTTTATTACAACATCAAAAACACGATTTGGCGGTATATTTTTTTTGTACCCAAAAAACGACACAACAAAAATATGATTTTGTTGGACATGCATAATGTAATTGTACTTTCATTGCATTGCTTTTTTTTTTTTTCACCCCAACATTTCAATGAAAGTATGCTTCTGCTTGACAATGTACAACAAAATCATACTTCCGTAAGGAATGATATTTTTGGAAAATTAAAAAAATCCCCTCACATGGGTGGGGTCAATAGCAATATTCATTATGAAAACTCAAAAAAATAAAATTAAATTAAACGAAACCTTTTGCAAACTCAAAACCCATAATAGACTAATAAAAATATTTTAAATATTACAAAAGTCTCTAAAATACTCAATTTAGTCTTTCAATGGTTCAATCAAACTGAACTAAGTAAGCCCATTGGACCATTGGACCACCATGAACAACCAACAAATCACTTTTACTATTCTTTTGTTGACATTTAATCTCTATCATCTCTTTCCTCCTCATACTGATTTGTTCTTAATTTAAAGTCTCCTTCAAAACATTTTTTTGTATTCTCTCTGTTTGCAGTTTCCACATTCCTTTATACCCCTGTCTTTTTTGCTTTTCTTTTTAGTTTTTTTTTTTTCATTTTTTGGCTCTTTACTTTCTCTGTCTTTTTAATTCTAGTTTTTTTTTAGACATTCAACTAAAATATTAAGATAAATTTGGACTAATAAACATAAGGATTTGAGATATCAAATATATAAGGATGAGAATTTAAACAACCTATTAGATAAGGTTGTTATGATATATGTGGTTTTCATTTGGGATATCTAATAGATAAGGATGAGAATTTAAGGAACCTAGTATAAGGATGACAATTTAGAATATGTTAATTGATATGGATAATTTATATGAGGGTGTATTAAATACGGAGAACAAGTAAAGGGAATAGAGATGAAAATGCACATAAATTAAAAAAAAAAGAAACAGCTAAAGATGAAGAATTAAAAGTATAAATCAAAGCATTAATAATAAGAATAGGAGACACGCATGTTAATAAAAAGGAACTAGATTCACTTCTTTCTATTTCCCCCCTTTTTTTATCTTTCTTTTCCTTTTTTTTGTTTTAATTGAATTTTTGTAGAGCATGCAACCAAAAACAAATTTAGGAACACGAAAGAAAACCATATTTAGCCAACAACCACGTACCTGTAATACAAAACTAATACAAAAAATAAAAAAGGAATGTATAGATATATAGATAATTAGTTTGATTGACGAAGATAAAGTAGATAGATATGGAGACATTGAAGCAAACCTTGGAGCAAAATTTGCTTCAGCTACATATGAGTGAAAAACTCTTGAACCATAGATACGACAGACACAAAAACGAACTTTAGATATGCTCACTTATGAACAATATGCTAGACATTTTAACCTAATAGGATATTTTTCATAATGAACTTGAAGGAAGTAAACTCGTTATCAAGGGGGCAACTAAGGGTCACATTTAATCTAACTCAGGAGTCTGATAGAAATTCCTAATTGTCCTAATCATCATATTCATCCAAGCAAGCAAAAATTATTATATAATCTCAATAGGTTTCTGATCAAGTTCTAGAGAGTTCAACTACGAAGAATCCACACACAATCCACACTAAAAACAAAGAAAGTGCATAGGCGCTCAATTCCCACACTTTTGTGGTTCAAATAAATGGAAACAAGATTGGAGAAATGTGTTAATTTTTCAACTTGCCAGATATTTTTTTACACAAATATACTACTGCAAGACTTAGTTAATTATAAATAAAATGCATCCAATCTAGTGAATTCAAATAAATCAGGCATAAAACATGAATGCCTTTAAAAAATTGCCTAAACATGAACGTATGTCAGTATAGATAAAAGAAAAACCTAAAAATGTATGAGTATAGTGAATGCAATGCATAAACCTAGCAACCTCAAACTTAAAACTTAAATTGGCCCCAAAAGCCAAAAGTAACGGAATAAAGGAGCAAACTCAATGAGAAAAAAGAAAGTGTAAACTTGAGTTGCCTCCTAAAAGCACTTGTTTAAGGTCACAAACTCAACCCCTTTTAGAATCAACCTTCTACAATTGAGGGAGGAAGGGAAAGTGTCACCCTTTCTCATATGCATGGTTTCCTTGCCAAGCCAAACTTTAATTAGTTCCTCCCTTTTATTTTTGTCTCTTTTGCTTGAAGTCCAAAGTTTCCCCAATCTATGCCAATGAGGAGGGATATTGTAAGGATAATGAGGAAGTTGGCATCTTCCCCTATCTCTAAAATCAAAAAGTCGCATGGGATTGTATTATGCACCTGTATATAATTTATTATTTTTATCAAAAAATCCCACTTGTTGGTTTATTAATTAAACGTTATAACTCAAGGATTTATTTCATGGTATAATTTTGCATTCCGGGGATCACATTGCAGGAATATTATATCTTGGAATGTTATTCCTAGGCTTGTTAAGTTAGTGTTTCGTAGTTTCATTTTATTCTCAACCTCATATTCCAAAAAAAAATTATCTGAAACAAACGCTCTCTTACACTTTATCTTATTGCATTACTAACTTTAAAGAAGACAAATCTCATATTTTATATTCATAAGATTCTATTAATTTAGTATCATGGAGGAAAAAGAGTATATAGGATTTACCTCTTCTAAAATGTAGAGATGTGTAAAGTAAGAAAATATGGACAGATTCACCATTTGATTTTAAGCTAGTTACTTTATGAGGTATTTTATTTCAATTAATGATAAATGCACTTGATTTTATTTTATTTTACAAATTTCACATTAAAAGAGTTAAAAAAATAAAATAAAATTGAAAAAATAGTAAAAAAAAAACAAATATTTTCTTAGTTGGTGTTATCCAATGAAAAAGAAGGGAGTTTTCCTTAATTTTGTAAAGAGAAATAATGAAGTGAATTGATATTATTTTGCTATTATAGTGATGAAAAAATTGAATTGATATCTTGATAGCTATGGAATAAGCTATTTAATGTAACCGTGATTCATAAATATTTCAACAGTACAAATACTTATTTTACACTCTTAAGTTTTTTTTTCCACATTATATCACGAGAATTATATCCAAAACTAAAGAGTGCTGACAAATTTTTTTCCTTTTTTTTTTTCTTATTCTATCTATATAGCTAGAGATTTAGAGCAACTAGAAAACTTTCATATGATGCGGGACTAGTTAGGTTATCAAGAAGTTTAGACATGTGTAAATCAATAAGTTTGTCTTGTGGAGGAGACATATTGTCTACAAGGACGAAAGAAGTAAACATAGGGAAAAAAAAAAAAACCGTGGTCATGTAGCACAAAAGTGAATCAGACAGACCAAAACGCTGATATTGGGGAAGTTTGCAAACATAGAAGCCTACATTCGTGAAAAACAAGGAAAAGGAATAGTTAATCATGTAAACCAACATTACATTGGGTTCACAAAATTCTTCCAAAACTAGCCCACACCTCCCAAGCCAGCCAAAACACTGTACCATTTCCTAAAGTAAATGTACCTTGTTAAGCCCACACTTAATCTTTTCCTTTTTGCTATGCTACATTGACTCGTTGTTTAATTAATGTTGTTAATATACTATTGGCTAAAGTAACTTGCATTTGCTAATATTAATTATTGAAAAACTATTGTTGACACCTAGATTGCACTTAAATGATTGGGGGTATCAAATGATTATTAATAATTTCCTCCGACAAGGGTAGAAGACAACAATAATAAAAAAACCTTCTCAGTTTAAGTTGATGAACTTCAATTGAAGTGGGGACCCCTTATACGCCCCTACTCATTGGTAAATGTATAAATATAAGCAGCCATACATACCAAAGGCCATCTATCACTCATAAGTCACAAGTTCCAATTGCATGATTAATTAAGCTTTTCCTCCTCAAGAAATTAATTATAATTCATCCATTTTGTTAAGGGTTTCAACCTAGCTACTTACTCATCCTTTGGTTCTTCCCAAGAGTTTTCTTCAAATGAAGCCTTATTCTCTTGTAATTTCTCTTCTGCTTTTGTCTCTCTTTCTCACCAAGGCTCAAGGCAAGAACTATATTTTCAGCATAAATTCATTTAGACTTTCAGTATTGTATTATTATTATTATTATTATTATTATTATTATTATATCAACTGGATTTCTCATGTTAGTTGTTTTTGTTCAGGGATTCGCTTGGAGAAAGGGTCTTTTGCAGCTCAGCAACATAAACAACACGTTAGTGATCATTGCTTTGATGTTTTACGTACTCAAATGCCATGCTTTAGTTATATACTTAAATATTTTTTCACTGAAGTTGATAGAACAAAACCAAATTAATTCTCTTCTGATTGCAGGATCAAGAAGAAAGCAATTTGTTGAAAAAAACTAATAATGGTGCTAACAAGGAAGCTATTGTCTGCAAAGATGAACAATATTGCACGGGTACACTGAAGAAAAGAGCCTCTAGAGTATCCAGAAAACCAAAGAACCAGTTACCCCACATTCATGAAGATTATAGTGGACCAAGACATCATAGACCTAGGCACCATTAGTTTAATTTCTAGCCCAGAAATTTATTTTTCTTTGTTATTTTGTTATAACACAAGCATATTCTTCCGAAACCCTAACAAAGGAGACCTTGTAATTCTTGATTCAAATTTCCCACCATGAAGATGACACATCTAATTTTGTGGTTATAATTTAGAAAGAAAAAAGAAAGAAAGGAATTATTTATTCTCGTTTTATTTCTTGTCTTCTGAACTAAAACTTTACAATTAAAGTATTTTATATATTAAGCATTATGCAAGAAAATTTAGTACTAACATGACATAAATTGTATATTTACCGCATTATTAAGTATATCATATGGTTGTTCTTATTTTGCTGCATGAAACATAAAGATTAGGAAACTTGTTACTTCATCAACTTCTACAACCCACGATATTTCAAAGGTTGGTTTAGAGATAAAGTATAAAAAAAAAGGGTTGTTTAGGTGTCAACTCATATATATGAGACCTTGGAATTTCTTCATTTCTCCTATGTATGATTTATATATACATTTTCTCCATGGACAAATGTGAAGAATGGAGGAAATGAAGCTCAGGCCCCAGAAATTGGAAATAATAGAAATTATAAACTCAATGGGGATTTGATAGAAAAAAATATTAAATAATATGATAATGTGACTCATGTGAATTAAAGGTCTAAACTTGATCTAATAAAATAAAGGACCTATTGGCAAATATGAAAAGTTAATAAATTTATGGGAAGTTAATAAACTTCTGATAACTAACTTGATGAAAGTTTGTTAATAAAAGGCAAATGGTTTTATCTCTGCCGTAAGAGTTTTTCCTCTAATTACCCATCAAGAACGTGAGAGGAAAATAAAAGAAGGAAAGAGATAGATTGGAACAATGAAAATTGAAGAACTTATGTCTTTCATGGATCAAGGTAAGTTCTACTTATTTTCAAACTCTATGAGGAAATCATAGATTCTAAGATCCTTACAATATGTAATAGATTCATTGAATATAAATGTATGGAATCTATAACTAACATGTGGTATCAGAGCATTAGGTTATTGAATTTATGATTCTCCA
The DNA here is from genome assembly GCF_000004515.6 of Glycine max. Lineage (NCBI taxonomy): Eukaryota > Viridiplantae > Streptophyta > Magnoliopsida > Fabales > Fabaceae > Glycine > Glycine max. Next base: position 13,015,112 of record NC_038245.2, read on the forward strand.
TGAATGATGTTTCTTCCACACATTGTATGAATCTAATTCCAATTGAAAAATTATTTAAACTATTTTGTTTTCCGTTGTGCATATTATAATTGTTTTGCGAGTTTGGAATGCCCTGAATCCAAACTTTGAATATCTTGAATTGAAATTCAATGTCTCTCTTACGTCAATTTCAATTCAAAATTGATCTTAAATTTACTGCAATTTGAAATGGAAATATGCCGAATGCCTTCATATGGTGAATGTAATATATTGTTACCCCATATTAGGAATGCCCTCAAAATTTGATTTTGGAAAAAAAAATTGTTATTCAAAATTGGATCAAGTAATTTGGATTAAATGTATGATAGATTTGTAATCACCAAAGTGGTCAAATCTTTATGTTTTGTTTAATTCCAAATTAGTGACAATTTTATTTCAATTACCCATAGAATGGATGCTAAATTATAGATTATTGGTTTATGGGTTAATTGAAGTTCATTATTATAAGACATTTATGGATCACCCAAAGATTGATTAGTTGTTCTTATAATTTATGGATATGACTGTTGGTAGTATGTATGCATTATTAGTTTTATTTATATATCCAAAGATAATAAGTATTTCTAATTAATGCATATGCCTTACTAAATAATTTTAAAATTATTAGCATTGGTATGTTTTTTTGTGTATTAATGTATCACCCAAAGGAGAACATTAGTATACATAGAATGTTTGTTTGTTGTTTGAATATGTATTGTATGTTTAATTTATGACTCAAAGTATTAATGTTAAGCATCTGTTAATTGCAGTATCCTTTCCTATATCTTTGCATTCTCTTGGTATGTCTGTTCCAGTTTTAATTGGTTAAATTTCTCTGATTGGAGCGAACAAGTCCAATTTCACTTAGGTGTGTTGGATCTTGATTTGGCTCTTCAAGTTGAAAAAACTTGTTACTATTACTGATGCTAGTAGCAACGAAGAGAAAACCCATTATAAGGCTTGGGAAAAGTCAAACAAAATTTGTTTGATGCTTATGCACATGAGCATAGCAAATAACATTAAGTCTGCTCTTCCCAAAACTGAAAGTGTAAAAGAATTTATGAAATATGTGGAAGAGTGCTCCCAAACTGCTGATAAGTCTTTTGCTGGGACATTAATGAGTAATTTAACCACCATGAAGTTTGATGGTTCTCGTACTATGCATGAACATGTGATTGAGATGACATATTACAGTAAAACTTAAGTCTCTTGGAATGGTGGTGGATGAAAAAATCCTTTTGTAGTTCATTTTGAACTCATTATCGTCTGAGTATGGTCCCTTCCAAATGAACTATAATACCATGAAAGACAAATGGAATGTGCATGAATTGCATAATATGTTAGTTCAAGAGGAAACCAAACTTAAGAATCAAGGAAACCACTCCGTTCATTAAGTGAGTAATCAGGGAGTTGGAAAGAAAGTCAATAAGAAACATGGAAAGGGCAAAGAACCATTAAAGATTGTTGAGTCCTCTACTAAGATCCAGAAGAAAAATGACAAATGTCATTTCTGTGGGAAATCTAGACATTTCCATATGAACTGCCAAAAACGTAAAGCTTGGTTCGAAAAGAAAGATGAGCATAATGCTTATGCATGTTTTGAATCAAATTTAACTGAGGTTCCCTATAATACTTGGTGGATTGATTCTAGATGTACAACTCATGTTTCTAATATGATCAAGGATTCCTTACAACCTGAACCATAAACCCAAATGGGAAGTTTGTCTTCATGAGGAATAGAGTGAAAGTTCCAGTGGAAGCTGTTGGGACTTATCGTTTAATCCTTGACACTGGATTTCATTTAGACTTATTTGATACTTTTTATGTACCTAGTATTTCTATGAATTTAGTTTCTTTGTCTAAACTTGATGTTGCTGGATACTCTTTTAGGTTTGGGAATGGTTGTTTCAGTTTGTATAAACGTACTTGTATGATTGGATCTGGTACACTTTATGATGGTTTATATAAATTAAATCTTGATAATTTATATGCTGAAACTCTTATGACCTTGCATCATAATGTTGGCACTAAATGTAGTTTAGCGCATGAATGTTCTGCTTACTTGTGGCATAAACGTTTGGGACACATTTCCAAAGAAAGGATGCAAAGATTAGTAAAGAATGAAATCCTTCCAAATTTGAATTTTGCTGATCTAAATGTATGCGGGGATTGTGTTAAAGGCAAACACACAAAGAAAGGAGCCACAAGAAGCACTCAACTTCTTGAAATTATACACACTGATATATATGGACTTTTTTATGTCAATTCTTTCAATAAAGAAAAGTACTTTATCACTTGTATTGATGATTTTTCATGTTATGGGTATGTCTATTTATTGCATGAGAAATCTCAAGCAGTGGATGCCTTAGAAATTTTTAAAAATGAAGTGGAAAGGCGTGGTGAGTATTATGGAAGATATAGTGAAAGTGGACAACATCCTGGTCCATTTTCTAAGTTCCTTGAAAGGCGTGGTATTTGTGCTCAATACACAATGCCAGGTACACCACAACAAAATGGTGTGTCAGAAAGGCGTAATCGAACCTTAATGGATATGGTTAGGAGCATGTTAAGTAATTTATCTTCACATGTATCATTATGGATGTATGCTTTAAAAACTGCCATGTATTTGTTGAACAGGGTTCCTAGTAAGGCAATTCAGAAGACACCTTTTGAAATGTGGACAAGTAGGAAACCCAGTTTGAGACACCTACATGTTTGGGGTTGTCAGGTAGAAATTAGAACATATAATCCACAAGAAAAGAAATTGGATGCAAGAACAATTAGTGGATATTTCATTGGTTATCTAGTAAAATAAAAAAGGTATATATTTTATTGTCCTACCTATAGTACAAGAATTGTTGAAACTGGAAATGTCAGGTTCATTGAGAATGACGAAACCATTAGGAGTGAAGCTTCACAAAATGTGGAGATTAAGGAAGTTAGAGTACAAGTTCTTTTAACTAGTGCTTCTACTTCAAGAATTGTTGTTCCTTATACTGTTGAACCACACAACTATTGGATCAAGTGGCCTCAGAATAATTAAGAAGGGGGGTTGAATTAATTATTAACGAACCTTTACTAATTAAAAATCTATCCTTATTAATATTACCAAAAGTAAAAGCAATAATTAAAGTGCATAGCGGAAATTAAAAGAGTAGAGAAGAAGAAGACAAACACAAGAGATTTATACTGGTTCGACAACAACCCGTGCCTACATCCAGTCCCCAAGCGACCTGCGGTTCTTGAGATTTCTTTTCAACCTTGTAAAAATCCTTTTACAAGCAAAGATCCACAAGGGATGTACCCTCCCTTGTTCTCTTTGAACAACCTAGTGGATGTACCCTTCACTAGAACTGATCCACAAGAGATGTACCCTCTCTTGTTCTTAGTCACAACAACCCAAGTAGATGTACCCTCTACTTGTACCACAAAGGATGTACCCTCCAATGTGTTAAGACAAAGTTCTCAAGCGGTTAGTCCTTTGAAACTTTGTGAAGGGGGAAACAAAAGAATTCTCAGGCGGTTAGTCCTTTGAAATCTTTTGTTTATGGGAAAGGGAAGAATCAAAAGAATTCTCAGACTGTGTCGTTTTGAATTCTTTGACAAGGGAGAAGGGAGACACAAAAGAATTCAGGCACTTAGTCCTTAGTTCTTTTGGAAAAGGGATAAGAGAGACACAAAAAGAATTCAGGCGGTTAGTCCTTGGCGAATTCTTTTTGGCAAAGGGAGAAGGGAATGAAAAAGATGAATAGCACAAGTTTTTGAACAAAGAACTTTTCTTGGAAGAGAAAGTTTTGAACAAAAACTTTTAGAAAGATGAAGAGAAGATGAAATCAGAAAGTTCTGAAAGAAATGAAAGAAGATGTTGAAAGATAGATTGAAAGATTGAATGATTGAAAGAGATGATAGATATGAATTAATTGAATTGTTGTTTCATGCCAAGGTCACATATTTATAGTTTCTTGATGACTCAAGTCAAAACTTGTAACTCTTGGCAATTCCTTTAAAACTAATCACTTAAAAAGATATGACTTTTGAAAGAATCTTCAGAAACAAGTCACTTGAAGAAATGTGACTTTTGGAAATGAATTTTTCGAAAACAGTCACTGGTAATCGATTACCATAAAGGTGTAATCGATTACACATCAACAAATGTGACTCTTCATTTTGAATTTTGAAAATCTTAACGTTTTAAAACTACTGGTAATCGATTACTATAATCTGGTAATCGATTACCAGAGAGTAAAACTCTTTGGTAATGATTTTGTGAAAACTTCTTGTGCTACTCAATGTTTTGAAAAACTTTTTAATACTTATCTTGATTAAGTCTTCTCTTGATTCTTGAATCTTTGAGTCTTGAATCTTGATCTTGAATATTCTTGAATCTTGAATCTTCTTGATGAAACTTTCTCTTGAATCTTTCTCTTGATTCTTGAATTGTTCTTGACTCAATCTTGAAATCATTCTCTTGGGCTTTTTGTCATCATCTTTGTTATCATCAAAACACCTTGAATCAATCTTGATTTATCATCATGAAGCAATGAAGCTTGCTTCTACAACAACAATCAAGAAGAACAACAAATTAATGATCCTGAGGTTAACAATGAACCTATAGTAGAACAATCACAAGAAATAGTATTAAGAAGATCTCAAAGAGGAAGGAGATATGCTATTTTGAATGACTATGTGATTTATCTACAAGAGTCAAAAAATGACTTAAGCATTGATAATGATCCAGTTTCATTTTTAGAAGCCATTAATGGTGATGATTCTAGAAAATGGTTAGATGCTATGAAAGATGAGCTTAAATCAATGCCACAAAATGGTGTATGGGACCTTGTGGAATTGCTTGAAGGATGCAAGAGAGTTGGGTGTAAATTGGTCTTTAAGACTAAGCGTGACTCTCATGGCAATATTGAATGACACAAGGCTCGACTTGCTGCTAAAGGTTTTACTCAAAAGAATGACATTGATTATAAGGAAATATTTTCTCCAGTTTCTAAGAAAGATTCTTTCAGGATTATCATGGCACTAGTAGCTCATTATGATCTTGAGTTGCATCAAATGGATGTTAAAACTGCCTTTTTGAATAGGAATTTAGAGGAAGATATTTATATGGACCAACCAGTGGGGTTTATTGAAGAAGGAAAGGAACACATGGTGTGTAAACTTAAGAAATCAATATATGGACTTAAACAGGCTTCCCAACAATGGTATCTTAAGTTCAATGATACTATTACGTCTTTTCGATTTAAGGAAAACATTGTTGATCGGTGTATATATCTGAAGGTCAGTGGGAGCAAATTTATATTTCTTATTTTGTATTTTGATGACATCTTCCTTGAAACTAATGATCTTGGTCTATTAAGTGAGACTAAAAAGTTTCTCTCTAACAACTTTGAAATGAAGGATATGGGTGAGGCAGGCTATGTGATTGGAATAGAAATATGTTGTGATAGATCACAAGGACTGTTAGGCTTGTCTCAGAAATCATATATTAATAAAGTTTTAGAGAGATTCAGAATGCATAAATGTTCAGCATCTCCCGTTCCAATATAGAAAGGAGACAAATTTAGTCTCATGCAATGTCCAAAGAATGATCTGGAATGAAAACAGATGGAAAATATCCCTTATGCATCTGTTGTTGGGAGTCTGATGTATGCTCAAACATGCACAAGGCTAGATATTAGCTTTGCAGTTGGTATGCTTGGTAGATACCAAAGTAATCCAAGATTGGATCATTGGAAAACTGCAAAGAAAGTCTTAAGATACTTGCAAGGGACAAAGGATCACATGCTTACTTAAAGGAGATCTGGTTATCTTAAGGTGATTGGATATACAGATTCATACTTTGTTGGTTGTATAGATACAAGAAAGTCTACATTTGGTTATGTGTATCTTTTAGTCGGAGGAGTGATTTCATGGAAAAGTGCAAAGCAGTCAGTCATTGTTGCATCCACCATGGAGGCTGAATTTGTGGCATGCTTTGAGGCCACAGTTCAGGCTAATTGGTTGCAAAATTTTATTTCAGGACTTGGAGTAGTTGATAGTATTGCCAAGCTTCTGAAAATTTATTGTGATAATACCGCAACTGTCTTCTTTTCTAAAAACAACAAGTATTCTAAAGGTGCTAAGCATATGGAATTGAAATACTTTGTCGTTAAAGAAGAAGTTCAAAAACATAGAGTGTCAATAGAACATATTAGCACTAATCTAATGATTGTTGACCCTTTAACAAAAGGCTTACCACCCAAAGTATTTATTGGCCATGTAGTGAATATGGGCATTATGTCTGCTAGTGAATGTTGAATGTTATTATTATCAATAGTGTCTATTTGACACTTTGAGCTCATTATTGTGTAAATTTCTGAAATTTGTGTTTTCTACTTTATGTGTATATGCATGCAAATTATGATGTGGAAAACATATTATGTTTTTGTTAATGAAAGAATGACTTTTGTTTGAACCCATTATGAACTTCTCATTTTATAGTCATATTAAAGAGAAGGATAATATAGTAGTACATGGAAGGGAATATGTTGATTAAATGACATATAACCGCCATGACTCTTATTGTTTTTTTTATCTTTAATTATGATTAATGATGTAGCCAATTTACCTAAAGTCTTTTAATGCGCATTATGATTTATGTAAATATTAAATCATGAAGTGTTATGGCATCACAAGAGTCAAGTGAGAGAATGTTAGAAAAAAATATTAAATAACATGATAATGCGACTCATGTGAATTAAGGGCCTAAACTTGATCTAAAGTCTTTAATTATGA